>NC_087215.1:47633933-47636433 GCF_015104395.2 Macrobrachium nipponense | reverse complement strand
ATTTTGACTATGTATCAATAAGTATTATGGATAAAATCTGCTGAAATCATAATACGTAAATAAACATCGGCAACAGTCAAAATAAAACATTGTTGACTGTCTGTGGGGGTCTCCCTTCCCCTTGAGCATCCTACCGAATCCAAGAAGTGAAAACTCATGAGCGAACCGTTGACATTCTTCTCCGTTGAAGGATAGAAGTGACACTTGGAGTCTGGCAGCCCTGTGGTGTCCGCCTGACATTTACTGCCGTCCTCCTTCAGGAGCCAACCCGTCAGGCCCTCCGTACATCCTGTTGAATGGACCTGTGGAAAGCATCAGGGCAGGTTCAAGAGGATTTACCAATGTACGTGAAGGTTTTGTAATGTAGACCTCATTATATCAAAAGGGACTATATGTATCTGCCAAAAGATTATACTGAGTAGGAGTGGACAAGATATAGTAAAGGAGTCAATGAGAATCAGGAAATATGTAATAAATAAATGTTGCGTAAATGGGATAAGGTCATGAAGGATTCAAATGCACTCGTGAAAGTGTCATTCAAAAATGAAGGGTCGTTAAGTGGCCGTTTGTGTCAGTAGGATGACTCATCTTTGTGACCAGGTAAATGGTGTGACTCAGGAGGGCTATTTCTTATAACCATGCTAACAGAGTAATGTGGTTAACTATATTAGTTTATACCTCTCCCCACCACCTCTCGCTCTCTCTCTCTGTTACCTACTTGAAGATCTTCTCCGATGTAGAAAGTTGGGAACAACGTTCCTTGGGTCCCGTATTCGTCAAAAACACCCCATCGTAGATGTGCCCATTCATGTACTAAGACCTTTCCTGTATGGGCGAAGTCGCATGTGTTAATTGACAAAATTATATATATATATATAATATATATATATATATATATATATATATATATATATAAGCCAACGTTTGATTTCGTCGCATTTGAAGGCTACCATGATTAAAGAGCCATCTTACAAAAAGTCACATTAAAACATCGGTACAGACATAAATTATGAGACAAATTAAAAACAGGAGGAATAGGAACAGGACATACGTACACAGCAGAAGTAGTAAGACTAAAAACATAATTTGTGTCCGTATTGATGTTTTAATGTGGCTTTTTGTAAGATGACTTTTTAATCATTGCTGCCTTCAAAATGCGACGAAAGCAACTGTCGTGAAACGTCGGCATAATAAACTAATGTAACAATTGTGCTTCTTCCTTCGTCTTGAGATTGTAACCTGAATTGAGATTCACCCTAAATTTATATATATATATAAGTGAATATATATATATATATATATATATATATTAATATATATATATATATATATCAATAAATATTGTATTATATACTATATTATACATAGTTAGTAATATATATATTCATGTATATATATATCATATATATATATATATTATTACATATTTAGTATATACTATATATATGATTATATATATATATATATATATATATATATATATATATATATACCTAGGCGAGGCATAAAGCTGAATATGGTAATTTCTCACGAATCTCTCATGAGAAAGAAAGAGGTTTTCTACAACTTCACACGTCATCTCAAATAGTTCGAGATGCTGAAAAGGAATTCATTCATGAAAGTTCCAACAACTCTCACCGCTGATGTCCACGATAAGTTTCATGTGGTTGTCACGCACCCTTCATCTTCAAGGAAAAGCTGGGCGAATAATGCCCCAAAAATTATATGATCCAGGGGAGGTAAAACGTGACGTACAAACGAACGAGCATTCTCGTAAAACCACTCCCTATCTACTACGTCATGGAAGTGTAACAAGTTCGTTATGCAAAAGCGATTGTGTAATAACACATAATTTATTTCATAATTCCTGATCTACACATAATAGAGTTTTCTACATTTTATATTCTCCTTGTTAGGAAGGTAATCTATTTTAAATAACACTTATTTCTCACTGGTTCGACCCACAGAAACAAACGCACACACGAACACAACATTCGAGGAACTTTCCATGGAAACTCAGGTTTTGTCAATGTGACTTCTGAGACAGTAGATTCTTCTTAACAAAGAACATTGACTTTTGTTTCTGCGAGAGCTAATGCTAATATCTATTATTTCAAAGAATGTCGTTGTTCACCACATCTGTCTATCAACTATAGGTAAACAAAAGTGTAATTTAAAGATATATATACTATATATATATATATATATATATATATATATATTATACATTATACATATGTACTACTAGAGATTCAGGGCCTCTGTAACACGGTTTTTTCGCAATAACTTTTTATCTATGCATTTCATAAATATAACGCTTATTCAGAATACATATTATATCAACACATAAATTTTGATGTATTCTGCACTACGTAGGTTGAATAAATTTGGTACTTATAATGTAAAAGTGACCTTTTTTGAAGACGGGCCAACTTACTCAGAGAAAAGGTTTCGAACGCACTCGTTACGTAACTTATGACATCATTTCTTCTCTTTCTCG
>NC_087215.1:47630582-47633433 GCF_015104395.2 Macrobrachium nipponense | reverse complement strand
GACTTTAAGGACAAGCAGGGCGCCAGGGGCTCAGCAAGGGTCTAGCTAGGACTTCAAAATATTGTTACGTCAGCAAATAGATCATAAGAATCCTACAACGAAACATAATCTTTTTGCTGTCTAATTCGTGACATCTACAGCCAAGTCTAATTTTTTGACTGCCTGGAAATCATTTTTCTTCAGGCGCAACAACAGCCAGGACGAAGCAATGAACTGCATCTAAATAAAAGATAAATTTCCTATCGATTCTAACTAATGTTTTAGTAATCAACACCCTTCCCCACTTATTCCCAATAAGAGTTGAAAGGCAATCGCCGTTTGGTATCAAATGATTTTTCTGATTATATATATATATATATATATATTATATATATATATATATATATATATATATATGTCTGTGTGTGTGTGTGTATGGATAATTATCACATCACCGTGATTCATATAAATTATTCGAGCGACAAATGTCCTTTAATATCTAATTTGCTCTACCTCGGAATTGATATATTTTCATATATGTAAACCGATGGGAAATTTTTTAGTCGATAATAATTTCATCCCCACATGGGATCAAACCACCGTCCAGTGGACAGGGATGAAATCAGGACGACATTGATGTTAGCGATTCGGCTAACAAGTGAGGTTATAAGATTATACCGATTCTGACCTTACAAATCACCGTCGAACTCGGTTATTCGTAATTAGAATCTATATCCAGCCCCTCTACCATGTTAGCCAATTCGAACGTTTGACGAAAGTAGCCATATTATGAATAATTATCACATCATCGTGATTCATATAAATTATTCGAGCTACAAACGTCCTTTAATATCTAATTTGCTCTACCTCGGAATTGATATACAGTAGTGCCTCAGGTTACGAAATTAATCTGTTCCGAAGCGGCCTTTGTAACCTGATTTTACCGTATCTAGAACTACTTTCTACATGTAAATTGCCTCATTCGTTCCAAGCCATACAAAAACACCACAGTAAATTTTATAATAGAGCTAAATTGACCAATAAACAATGAAATACAACAATTTGGACCATTCAATACCTAACATAACCACGACTGTACCTGTAAATAAAGTGCATTAGTGTACAGGGTACAAGAAATACTGTATACGTACATTTATGTACGTATGTAGTAAAAAGTGGAACCTTACCTTTCGAGTGAGGCGATGTCCGAAAGTGATGACAGAGGAGGAGGACAAATGGCAGAAAACATGAACACTTAACTTTATGAAACACATTAAAACATGGCAAAAAACATTAACACTAGACTTTACGAAACATATTAACAAATGGCAGAAAGCATTAACACTACTTGATTATCTCCATCTTCGTTCTCCATAGAAAGCATCCTCTTCTTTCCGTGAACTTCAGCAACATTCTTGGGACCCATGACTAATAATGTAAGTAATTAAGTTCACACACAACACGATAAAGTAACTTACAGTACAACGAAAGCGAAATCACTAACACGAATTTACGTTAACAAACGAAATATATGTGAACAAACGAATTCCAGGTGTTTACGATAACGCTGCCACAAAAAATGATCAAGGAACGCCTTTACATAGAGGCATGATGAGACAGATGCTGACCAATAGGAGAACAGGATCTTACCGCGGTGACTAGCATCAGGAACCAATGGGAGAGTGGGAGGATGGTGGCGAGTCTATTGAGTTGGCAGCGAGCTAGTTTTAAAATTTTTCTCAGCGGCCTGGGCGAATCTCGGACTTTACCCTTTCACAATCTGAACTATTTTCGTACACATAAGCAAAAAAATCTTCGTTTTTGCTTTCTTAACCTGGATTTTTCGTATGTAGAGGTTCCACTGTATATGGCTACGTTTGTCAAACATTCGAATTGGCTAACATGGTAGAGGGGGTTGGATATCGATTCTAATTACGAATAACAGAGTTCGACAGTGATTTGTGAGGTCAGAATCGGTATAAACTTATAACCTCACTTGTTAGCCGAATCGCTAACGTCAATGTCGTCCTGATTTCGTCCCTGTCCGCTGTTCGGTGGTTTGATCCCATGAGGGGACGAAATTATTATCAACTAAAAAATTCCCCTTCGGTTTACACATATGAAAATATATCAATTCCGAGGTAGAGCAAATTAGATATTAAAGGACATTTGTAGCTCGAATAATTTATATGAATCATGGTGATGTGATAATTATTCATAATATGGCTAAGTTCGTCAAACGTTCGAATTGGCTAACATGGCAGAGGGGGTTGGATATCGATTCTAATTACTAATAACCGAGTTCGACAGTGATTTGTAAGGTCAGAATCAGTATAAACTTATAACCTCACTTGTTAGCCGAACCGCTAATGTCAATGTCGTCCTGATTTCGTCCCTGTCCGCTGGACAGTGGTTCGATCCCATGAGGGGACGAAAATATTATCAACTAAAAGATTCCCCTTTGGGTTATATATATATATATATATATATATATATATATATATATATATAATATATATATATATACTATATATATATATATAAATATATATATATATATATATAATATATATATATATATATATATATTATATACTATACATATATAAATACACACACATATATATATATATATATATATATATATATATATATATATATATATATATATATATATATATATATAGTCGACCTTTAGAACAAAAACAGGAATATGCCCAGCAAATGTTTTCGTGGAAAGGCTAAGCATATTTTCTTTTCATCATACCCAAAATCATACATTGCATAAAAGACACAATCAACCTGACATTATCAGAGGAAATATTCCCTACGAATCCTTGAAATGCAAGGTGAAAAAGATACAGGGATAACC
>NC_087215.1:47593082-47625582 GCF_015104395.2 Macrobrachium nipponense | reverse complement strand
AAATTAAAACAGGCTTATTATGGAAGCACTGGCGTACAGAAATGTTTAAAAGAATGTCTAAGGAAGATTTTTATCTACTCACTACAACATAGCATATTATAATTATTATCATTATATCAGTTGCAACACAACTTAGTAGAGCAGAATGCTACTAAGCCAAGAGCCCTAGCAAGGAAAGTAGCTAACTGCTTATAAAAGAAATACACAAATGCGAAATAAACTTCGTAAAAGAAATACCGAAGAGAAACAAATGGAATGAAAATAAATAATTTATGAAAGGAGATTAAGTCGAACTGCTCTGTATAAGTGCATTTGCTCCTAGTCTGAACTCCTGAGCTTCCACCAACCCAGCTACCTGATTAGACTGGTCAGTCACAGATGGAACAAAGCCTTTGGAACACTTACTATAATAGATAGATACTGTCTGGTAGCAGCTTGGTGTATGGTACCTATCTAATCTGGGACGACCTGAATGAAGCTGACGATCATAATCATGAGTAACTTCATAAATACTGCAAAACGAACTAATCCAGCAATTGTACTAGAAATTCATACTAAGATCTGTATTATGAAATCCAATGGAACTCAACTTTTTATGCATTTATGCACTGGCACATGCATACATATAAGCACTATAAATATGAGGCAGCTTTGTGTGAAACAGCTATTTGAATGTCATAGTTTATTATATATACACATACATACATATGTACATACTTACATACATACTTGTACATATATATTATATAATAATATATATATATAATATAAATATATATAATAAATATAATATATATATATAAAAGAATCAGACTGTATATCTCAGACGACAAAAAGGGAAATCTGCTCAGTATCTACACAGCGAAAGCGAGTCACGTGTCTGTTAAAAAAACAGATGGTCAAATTTCCATCACCTTAGGATTCTCAAAATATACGAGTAGTTACTAAGTGAAGCATTGAATAAAATAAGTAAGTGAAATTGAATGAAAACGGCCCACTATTAAAAAAAAAAAGTACCATGATACTTCTGCAAGCAAGCACAAGATGGTCCAAAAAATTGCTCAAATTGGCAATGTATAAAGGCTGATCCCGAACAGCTTTGAAGAATATTTCAGCTAAAAAAACAATGACGAAATCATAGAATCCGACTGATAAGAAAGAAACACTGTTATCATTTCCTGCTCTTTTAAGGTAAGCCTTTATAAGGGAGAGGAACGGGGCCATTTTATTCAGAAGCAAAGTTTGCCATAGAACATCACGATGAAGACACTGCTGTTGGTATGCGGCATCTTTTTAGCTGGAGCTTTTGGCTGCGAAGGTTAGTTGAGCGACTGTCATACCATTCAAGTCTTTCAACCATTTTTCTCTCTTTTTCTGGCTATACCAAAGACTAGACATCATTCTGAGTGGAAAGAAATTCATTGAGCCTGAGCTTCTCCCCTTTCAGAAATCCATCGTGTTTGTATCAGCTACTATATATATATATATATATATATATATATATATATATATATATATTATATATATATATATTATATATATATATATATAAGTGTGTGTCTGTGTATGTGTACATTATACACACATATAAATATATACATAAATACATAATACATATATATATATAAACATATATATATATATATATATATATATATATATATATATATATATATATATAATATATATATATATATATATGTATATACATATATATATATATATTATATATATATATAAATATATATGCAGTTAAATATAAAACTTTCCTTTAGCTATGCAACTTAAAATATCTTGCCAGCCTTAGTATTCATGGCATCTGGTGCATAACAACCCAATCATATATAATTATGAATGAAATCCAGTATACGTAAACAGAATCGAGTCAGCCTAGCATCCCATCATAAAAGAAAGTGCATTGAGCATAAAACTGATGAACGATTAACCTCATGAAAAACTAAAAGTTTCGCTCAGACGAAAATCCCAATTTCCAAAACCAAATGGTCCAATCTGCCACAGCGTCGAGCATCGGGGATCGCAGCGAGGGAAACCCGCAGAGGCTCCACACCCGAATCTACAGCCGCCTGGGCGGACGCGGCGAATACGCTGACATATACGACTATATTCCTGACCTCTTCGGCAGCGGTTTCAACGACGACATCGAGAGCGTCTTACAAACTGGCATGTAAGTTAACTCTATTATTGTCATTGTTGTTATTTTTATAAGTTTGTGAAGCAAGCATAGGCGTGCAGAATTTGCCTGGAAGTGTTTTCATTGGATGGGCTGTCTGTAATGGTAAAAAAAAGGACAATGTTATTTTTTTTTCTTGGGAAAAACTCTCAATCACGAGAGTTTATACAATGCTCTAAGGGGTCCACAATAATAAAAGTATTGAAAGTTCATGTATAATTTATAAATACTTTATAATATACTAAAAATGTTAAAAGTTCGTGTATAATTTATAAAAACCTTATAAAAGCTTTCGAACCCTTCTTGGGGTTCATCTGAAGATAACTTATTATTATTATTATAATTATTATTATTATCATTATTATTATTATTATTATTATTTTTTTTTTTTTTTTTTTTTTTTCTTTTGCTCTATCACAGTCCTCCAATTCGACTGGGTGGTATTTATAGTGTGAGGTTCCGGGTTGCATCCTGCCTCCTCAGGAGTCCATCACTTTTCTTACTGTGTGCCGTTTCTAGGATCACACTCTTCTGCATGAGGCCCGGAGCTACTTCAGCCTCTAGTTTTTCCAGATTCCTTTTCAGGGATCTTGGGATCGTGCCTAGTGCTCCTATGATTATGGGTACGATTTCCACTGGCATATCCCATATCCTTCTTATTTCTATTTTCAGATCTTGATACTTATCCATTTTTTCCCTCTCTTTCTCTTCAACTCTGGTGTCCCATGGTATTGCGACATCAATGAGTGATACTTTCTTCTTGACTTTGTCAATCAACGTCACGTCTGGTCTGTTTGCACGTATCACCCTATCCGTTCTGATACCATAGTCCCAGAGGATCTTTGCGTGATCGTTTTCTATCACTCCCTCAGGTTGGTGTTCGTACCACTTATTACTGCAAGGTAGCTGATGTTTCTTGCACAGGCTCCAGTGGAGGGCTTTTGCCGCTGAATCATGCCTCTTTTTGTACTGGTTCTGTGCAAGTGCCGGGCATTCACTTGCTATGTGGTTTATGGTTTCATTTTTCGTATTGCACTTCCTACATATGGGAGAGATGTTATTTCCGTCTATCATACTTTGAACATATCTGGTTCTTAGGGCCTGATCTTGTGCCGCTGTTATCATTCCTTCAGTTTCCTTCTTTAGCTCTCCCCTCTGTAGCCATTGCCAATTGTCATCGCTGTCTAGTTCTTTAGTCTGTCTCATGTATTGTCCGTGCATTGGTTTGTTGTGCCAGTCCTCTGTTCTTCTGTCTTTCTCCGTGTCTTCTGTATATTTCTGGGTCTTCGTCTACTTTTATTAGTCCTTCTTCCCATGCACTCTTTAGCCACTCGTCTTCACTGGTTTTCAGATATTGCCCCAGTGCTCTGTTTTCGATGTTGACGCAGTCCTCTATACTTAGTAGTCCTCTCCCTCCTTCCTTTCGTGTTATGTATAGTCTGTCCGTATTTGCTCTTGGGTGTAGTGCTTTGTGTATTGTCATTTTTTGTTTTTTCCTGGTTTTTTTCTGATCTATGCTGCGGAGTTCTGCCTTCGTCCATTCCACTATTCCTGCGCTGTATCTGATTACTGGCACTGCCCATGTGTTTATGGCTTTTATCATATTTCCGGCGTAGAGTTTTGACTTGAGTATCGCCTTGAGTCTCTGCATATATTCTTTCCTGATCGTGTCCTTCATCTCTTGGTGTTTTATATCTCCTCCTTCCATTATTCCCAGGTATTTGTATCCTGTCTCATCTATGTGTTTGATGTTGCTCCCATCTAGTAGCTTTATCCCTTCAGTTCTCGTTACTTTGCCTTTTTGTATGTTGACTAAGGCGCATTTTTCTATTCCAAACTCCATCCTGATGTCCCCAGATACAATCCTTACAGTCTGGATTAGGGTATCTATTTCCTTGATGCTCTTACCATACAGCTTGATTTCGTCCATGAACATCAGATGGTTGATTTTGTTGCCTCTTTTCTTGAGTTGGTACCCGGCATCCATCTTCTGTAGTACTTTTGTCATGGAATCATGGCTACTACGAAGAGTAGTGGGGATAGTGAGTCGCCCTGGAAGATCCCTCTCCTGATATTAACCTCTGCTAGTCTTATTCCAGAGCTTGTAAGTATTGTATTCCAGTTGCGCATTGTATTTTTGAGGAAGCTGATGGTATTTTCCCCTGCCCCATATATTTTCAGGCATTCTATTAGCCATGTGTGTGGTATCATGTCGAAGGCTTTCTTATAGTCTATCCATGCCATGCTTAGGTTGGTTTTCCTTCTCCTACTGTTCTTCATTACCATTTTGTCTATCAGGAGCTGGTCTTTTGTGCCCCTACACTTCCTTCTGCAGCCTTTCTGTTGGTGGGGGATGGTGTTTGTCTCCTCTAGGTAGTTGTATAGCCTTTCACTGATGATACCTGTTAGTAACTTCCACATTATTGGTAGGCAGGTGATAGGCCTGTAGTTACTGGCTATATTTCCCTTACTCTTCCTGTGGTCATCCATTTGGGTGCTTGGTGATTTGAGATACAATGCTGGAGTTGTTCTGCTATTCGTGGGTGTAGGGCCTTGAAGTTTTTGAGCCAGTATCCATGGACTTCATCGGGACCTGGGGCTTTCCAGTTTGGCATTTTCTTTAGTTGGTGTCTGACTGTGTCTGTCGTGATGTCTGTGAATCTTTGTTTTATTCTCCCTGTTTCTTCTTCCTTGACTTCCTGGAGCCATGTTGCATGTTTGTTGTGTGATACCGGATTGCTCCATATGTTTTCCCAGAGTCTCTTACTTGGTTCGGCTTCAGGAATTTCTGGGTGGTTGTCTTCCCCTCTTAGTTGGCTGTATAGTCTTTTCTGGTTGGTTCCGAATAGTTTGTTCTGTTGGTATCCCTTATTCCTGTTCATGTACCGTTGGATCTTGTGTGCTTTGGCCTTAAGCCTCTGTTTTACATCTTCTATTGTGTTGTTTAGTCCCCTCTCTTGTACTTTGTATTTCTCGTTGAGTTCCTCCCTTGTTTTCTTGCTTCTTAGCCTTTTTTCTGCCATCTCTTTCAGTTTACTCAAGTCAGATCTCATCACCATGATTTGCTTTTCCAGGCGCCTTTTCCAAGGAGGTTGCTGTTTTGGTTTCTGTTGGGTTGGTTGTGACGGTGGTGTTGGTGTTCGAATCCCCATCAGTTCTGCTACTAATCTTGCTCCTGCATATGTCAAGTTATTTGTTTCTGTGATACTGGTGGTGTGTATTAGGCCCATTATTTCATTAACCTCACTTGTTTTCTCCCTTAATTTCTTGGTGTTGTAGGCTTTCATGGAGGGGATCTTTGTTCTCTCTGTATCTGGCTCCATCCATTGTCTAATCTTTTCTACCCATTCCGTCCTCTCTGTTACTTCGTCGGTGTTTCTTCTTGTGTCGTTGTTTGATACCTCATCCTCCTTGTCGTCTTTCTTCTGTGGCATCGTCTCTCAGTTCGTCTTCGTGTAATTCGTTGTCGTGTGACATTTCCCTTTCCAGTTCTTCTCTTTCTGTTGGGGAGAGCCAGTTCTTTTTCTTTATGTTCCTTACTTGGTCTGCCAGCCTCTGCTCTGTTTGGGGGTGTTATTCCTCTCATTCCAGATGTTGACCAATCTTCTTCTATATCCTCTCTCCGTCGGGTTGCTTCTGATGTAGCATCTCCATATTTCCTTATTTTCTTCTCTTGTCCATTTCTTCCTTTTTGCCTCTGTAGCTCCAATCTCAGGCTGTTGATTACTGTCGTTGTGGTGATCAGTTGCTGGATGACGACCTCCAAGTACCTGACCGTCTTCCCCTACAATTGGGTTGCCGGACGAAGCTCCTCTGTTGCCAGAGGTTCCATTTACGTCGTTGTCGTTTATTCCTTCATTTCTTTCCATCATTGCTGAGTTTTGCTATTTAACCCATAGCTGGACCCTACCCCATCAGGGATAGGTACTCATTTACAGCTGAGTAGACTGAGGAAATTATGGTAAAGATCCTTTCCCGAGGAATCAACGCCAAGGAGAGCGGTCACCCATCCAACGACTGACCAGACCCAATGTTGCTTAACTTGACTTAAGTCTATTGACGACCTAACCCACTCCTCCACAGCGCCACATATTATTATAAATATATATATATATATATATATATTATTATTATTATTATTATTATTATTATTATTATTATTATTATTATTATTATTGTTGTTGTTGTTGTTTATAAGCGTGCATGATAGCAGAAAAAGCAAAATCCCATCTTCTTGCCTGCAACATTCATAAAATAGAGTGCATACCAGTGATCAAATAAGAAAAATAATGAATAAAAATATATACTTTATCCTTAGAAAAAGAGAATTAGAAGGAAGTACAGTATATGTTCGGGGAACAGAAATAAACTACTTATATACAAAACTTTTATACAGCTGTATTTAACGGCTTCATATAGTTTCATTATTCAGTAATAAGCAACTGTGCATAAGAGCTGTAGCTACATAGCTGTATCATTTAGGTCAATGCAGAAGTGAGAAACTAATTTATACAGTTGCATATATAAATACACACACACACACATATATATATATATATATATAGATATATATATATATATATATATATATATATATATATATATATAGATATATATATATATATATATATCTATATATAGATATATATATAAATATATTTTATAGACTTATATAATATGATTATGTATGTATATAAAGATAATATATAATTATTATATTATATTATTTGTCTAAAAGTAATAATATAATTGTATGTAGTATGTATGTATGTATGTATGTATGTATGTATGTATGATGTATGTGTGTAAATAAATTCTTCTGTTAAGACACTCTGGCTTAAGTTAAGGACTATATTTCGGTGGACTCATTTCCACCCTTATCAAGTAATTATTCATTTCTTGATTGATAAGGGTGGAAGTCAGTCCACCGAAATATAGTCTTAGCTTTAAACCCAGAGTGTTTTAATGGACCTTTTATACTTGATATATATATATATATATATATATATATATATATATATATATATATATATATATATATATATATATGTGTGTGTGTGTGTGTGTGTGTGTGAGTGTGTGTGTATTGACTGACTGATTGACAATCACCATCACCTTCCTTTGCAGGTGGATGTACTATGAGAACAACAATTACAACGTTGAGTACAGCGGCCGCGTGTACTTTGTGCACGGAATAGATTTGCGAGTCGATTTTCCCAGCGCCTTCAGAAATGCGGTTAGTCCTTTTCGTTACAAAATGTAACCTCTTATAATATTTTCTCATGTCATATCATTTTACGTGGCTTGTACTTTTATAAAGGTTTTAACCTTCATAATATAATCTAATTTCTCATTTTGCTTCACTGCAAAAGACCCTGTTATGTCTAACCTCATATAGTTTAATACGTCAAGTCTGGAGTAGATATCTAATTTAAATGAAAGAGAGGAAAGCAGTAAAACATCAGACTTTCGCCAACTCCCGAACGCTTTTACACAGATGTGCACACTTAAAAGAAAAAGAAAAAAAACACACAAACACATAAATCAGTAATACAACATTCATCAAAGCAAAGACGGTAATTTCTGATTTGACGTTGTAAGATATTTTCTATACACCACCCTCTAGCTATACTTGAATCTACGGCTCTGAATGAGTGATGTAAACAGTATTCATTTCTGGATGTTCATTCTCACTGCAGCAAAACATGTCACAAACACACGTCGCCAACAAACATACCACAAACAGGTTCAATACAATTCAACTATTTATTGGTATTTCTAACCAGTGCCTCAAACAATTGATCAGCCCTTGTGAAAATTTTGTCCTCAAATTACGGTCGCTGACTTGTTTTTAGTAAGTTTGTGGTGGGTATGCGGTAAGTTGCAAACATGTGTCTATGACATGTTTTACTGTAGTAAAGACTCTAGCATATATTGTGCTTCTGTTGTGTACCGTCAGGCAAGCTCTATAAGGTATGCTGGTGATAGACACAACCCAAACGGGAACACGTGGACGCTGTTTGACGGAGAATACTTCAGCGGGCAGGAGTTCTTTGGGGTGACGGATGCTTACTCTTTGCAGTACCTTGACCTGAAAGCTTCCTCTCTGGTAATCACAGGATCCAGCCCTTGGACTATATATTCGTAAGTACTGCTAATTCTGTGTTTAAGGGAAACCATAACCATCACTTGAATGACTAAAAGTTTTGATAGCCCTGTCTAGTGTTTTGGCGTAGATGAGGCAAGAAGTTCTAACATACTCAATGTAATTAATGAAAGGAATAATATCTACTCTAGTTCTCTACTAAGAGACGACGACTCAGCAAAGTATCATTAGTCATTAGCCAACGAAAAGGTTTCATCAGCTCGTCCACAAGAACCTGTGCTTATACAAAATAAATAACTGTTTTCCCAGTTCCAATCAGAACTGACGCATTTTCCACAACCTACAGCGGCCAAGGTTACAGCGGAGACAGCCTCTGTGTCTACCCTACTGACCACGACACTGGATCTGTTGGAGATTACCTGGACTTCGGCATCTACCCAACAGTAAGCGTATTTTCTTTTCAGTGTACTCTCAAGTAGGTAGCATTCAAGTCCAATGACATTCATTGGAGGCAATGACTGCGGAGTATCGACTGACCACTGAAATTGACTGAATATTGCTATGATTTCTTTTTAAAAGAACCGCAAAATTAATGGTGTGCATCATGGTTTGTCCGGAGTCTTTAAAAGGGGAGAATTTGGGACCCAGATAGGTTAAAGGCTTGAATATTGCTATGACGTTGTAAGATATTTTCTATACACCACCCTCTAGCTATACCTGAATCTACGGCTCTGAATGAGTTTTGCAAAACCCCTCTTATACCAAAACCCCTCTGGAGCCGAAACATTCACACGTGCCAGTAAGTTGGAAAGACAAATGAACCAAATTAACCTCATATAAATACTTTTCTTTTTTTTCAAGAATTGATAAAAACACACTATTTCAACATAACATGAATAGAAAACCTGATCTGCTCTCACCCCAGTCATCTCTAAAATCAGGAGCATGATAGAAGCTTTCACACTTCCCGCCTTTTACATCGATCTAGACAAACAATCATAATGACATAATCTAGCTGTACCAAAAGTGTTTCTAAACCAGGCCATTAACTGACAACCCTCAACCACTTTCCCAAACAGATGTCAGCCGTCGGTATCCCTGACAACACAATCCGCTCACTTCGACAGGGATGTTGGTCTAAGAAAATCGCTCAGCCTCCGAAGATCGAATACGAACAGAGGAGTGAGAACGGCGGATGGGGTTTCGCAGACCTTCCAAAGTAAGGACTGAAAAAATCGTCGGATTCCCAACAATAATTCCAAGATTATATCTTAGATCTTCTATGTTAGGGTTCAGTCTGGTTTTGGATGAAATGACCCTATGTTTATGCATGTAAATTACTTTTTCTTAGAATGTTTTTTTTTTTTTTACAAGTCACTCCTGTCCTGAGCATCTCTGATACTGATACTAAATAATTTGATATGTGAATTTCAGTTACACAAAAAAAAAAAATGAAATTCAGACGTTATCTTTTTAATAAATATTTTCAATACCTTATAAATTAACAATGCTTACCCTACATATTCCCAACGTTTCATAAAATACTTGAGGACTTTTCACAAGAAATTTTCATATTATATCACGATATGATAAGTGACATATTTAATATATTTTTCCAATCAGTACTTGGGAATTTTGGTCTTCAGAAATACCTCTGTGATATAATCACCATAACTTCAGAAAGTAAAGGGATAGTAAAAATCAACACGGACTTCGATGAGTCTTCCACATTATAAATTGAGTCCAAGACAAAAATACAAATACAAAATGACATCTATTTTACAAAGGAGCTTAATGGAGAACCCAGAGCGGACAAACAGGTTTGCAAAAGGAGGGTGCATGTCTCCCCTACCCTCCTGTTCCCCTACCTACCCCGACCCCAACCGGGCCGGACAAATCAGCTTGCAGGGGGTGGGGGACTGGATCATGTCTCCCCTTCCGTTACCCGGGGAAGGATTAATAAGATGAGATCCGCTCCCATTTCATTATCATAGATATATAGATGGATAAGGATGCATCCATTTGCCATAAACACGTCGGCAACTTATCGCATACATATCACAAACAGCTGAAAACAAGTCAAAGATTTCTGGCAGTTCTAAGTAGTGGTTCGCGCGGTTGCCAGAAAAGTACTTGCGAAAAAAATCATTCTTCACTTACAGTCGCTGACTTTTTCTCTACCTGTTAATGATATGAATTGATAAGTTACCTGACATGTTTATGGCAAAGTTTCACTGTAGTGTGGACACACCGAAGACCAAAATGCAGATCACAGATGAAACGTCTCTGAAAGAAGAACGGCAAAACAAATTCAGGTAAATATAAAATGCTCACCGGGAATTCAAATCATTCGCAGTAATCTACCTAAAAAGATTAAGCAAATAAATAGTTTTCCCCACAGAATGGGACTTTCCCACTACATTGACCATAGGATTTCTCATCAGAGAGAGAGAGAGAATAACAGTTTTTAAGGATCTGATATCGTAAATTAAGCATGCGGACAAAAATATGTTGTTAAATAAAAGTCAGTGACTATCAACACCTGAAAACATTAGTTCAGCTTCCGATAGTGAATCTTAAGGAATAAATCTGGATTATTCTCTCTCTCTCTCTCTCTCTCTCTCTCTCTCTCTCTCTCTCTCTCCTCCAGGATGGCCAACTTTAAAGTCTGTGAGAAACGGTAACGCAAAGTCCCCTAATCTTGATAACTCTACAACTACATAATCATAATGCCTTGAATTGCATTAAAAAACTACCTTTGAAAGGGCTGGTTGCTATACTAGACTAATTGACAAAATCTTCAATTATTTTCCAAGTATTTAAGAACCTCTAAACTTTCAAATTACAGAGAAAATTCTAATTTATGAATCATCTACTACCTTTTCGCCAAAAATAGTACTTGCTTCCAAACCCAGAAGCAAAATTTACTTTGTCTCTTCAATATATTTAAAGTAACAGAACACTCTTACTGTGCCACTATTTATATCATTTATAAAATCCTCTACACCTTTATATTTGAGGGGCTTAGAAAATGGCTGGGGAAAGGGGGGGAGGGGAGAGGGAGAGGAAGTCGGCTTTCGGTAATAAATACCTCTACACAATTATACTGCTAAACTTATCTGCCTTTACTGAACCTACTGGTTTGCTCTGCGTTCATTTTCGAAATGGGAGGAGAGGAAGGGAGAATGAAACAAAACCGCTCTTGGGTAAAGAAATGCAAAGGTTAGTCACCTACAACACAGAAAATGTTGACAACAAAGAAAATAAGTCATCTACAAACACAAAAGAAAGGATTTAATAGCTGTTACGCTTCTGGCAACAAGAGATTCGTAAGTGACGGACGACACGAGTAAAAAAGCTTAATTAAAATGTCAATCTATTTAAACTCGTCATAGAGCCCCACCGCTAATTGTGTTGCACCAATGTATATAGCCTAAAGGTACGAGGGGCACGAGTCTTTTATGACTGGGTGTGTGCTTGTATGTATGTAAGTCTGTATGTATATATATATATATATATATATATATATATATATATATATATATATACTGAAAATTACTTGTTATATGAATCAGAATTACATTTAAATATATATATATATATATATATATATATATATTATATATATGCAGACGTCTCTACTATATTCAAGATAGTCATTTGTTTGAATGCAGAGTTGTATACCACCTGAGAGACTATGACACACACACATCAGAATCGGAAATCCTCTTTCAGATAACCAAAAGTGACGCACTTTTCACACAAACTTCTGAATACAGCGACACCTGACCTTGCAATGGTGATATCAATAGCTCTGTTCACTCATTCCGTAAGAAAGATTTATGTCAACATTGACTCTATCCATCTCCAAGGCGCCCCCGTGTCACTTAGCAAGCACGCTAAGGCCGAAGAGCTAATCCCATAGGACGGCAAAAGCGACCTTAGTTCGACGAAGCTCCGCATCTGTTATCATCATCATCACCACCATCCCTTAGAAGGAGCGAACAAACAGGGGTGTGTGCGTGTATGTGTGTGTGTGTGTGTGTGAAAAGGCGCTCATTCGCATGTGCATGGCGTTTATGAATCATGGGGAGTATTCACAAAATTTACCACTGCCACAATGAGCGAGATAAGATTTGACCAATGATCCGTTCACGCAGAATAATAATAATAATATAATAATAACAATAATAATAATCATTAAACCATATGTCTTTACGTGGATCTTCTTACACAATCCTACGATTTCCGGCCATTTGACGTCATAACCCTTAATGTTCTACTGGTGGTTTCTCTCTCTCTCTCTCTCTCTCTCTCTCTCTCTCTCTCTCTCTCTCTCTCTCCTTACACTGACGAGGCAGCATGGCAATGAAGTCATTCGGTATTTAGTCCAAGGGTGCAATGTCACAGAGAAAACAGCGTTCCAATCTTCAAACTTAGAAACGAAAAGCTGTGTTATTATATGCGTCTTTTATAACGATAGCAATGAATATTAACTGGTGGAAATAACTGATAAATGATGCTCTTTATAGTGACAACAAGTGTAGGCTAATACTCTGATGTCCCTCGAAATAACAGTTAAATGTGAAATCGTGTTTGAGATATCAAATATGACTAATTGTTCAAATGGTGATTGTTAATTTTACCGAGTATAATGATCATCAGGTGGTGATTATATCAGTGATCATAGCTCAAATCGCTGATCAGTGGATATTTCTGCAATAAAAATAATAGTGACAGTTGCTTGGAGCTTCCAATTCCGAGATTTATTCATGTGAATTAGTGGCTTTGTAGATTATCATCCACTCGCAAGCACAGTGGCACTGCTGAAAAGTGCACTAATAAAAAATGGCACTTGGACTGTGTAGACTAGCATCCACTAAAGAGTAAAGTAGCATTATTGAAAAGTGGCATTGTGAAAAGTGGCTTTGGTGACTGTGTAGACTAATATCCACTAGCGAGTAAAGTGGCATTATTAAAAAGTGGCACTAGTGAAAAGTGGCTTTGGTGACTGTGTAGACTAGTATCCACTAGTGAGCTGAGAAAAAAGTCACTAGTGCAACTTATTTATTTTCTCTTTCTCCGAGTAAGAAGAACAGTGAAACAAATATCCTGCAGAAGGTCCCGGATACGGCGCAAGGAATTGGCGTAAGCATTCAGCTAAACATGACGAAACAAATTTCGTGACAGTAACAGCGTCGGAAGGTGCACAACACTTAGCAGAGCAACAAATAACAAATGCGCATGAAAAGATATCGAGATACAGAAAAGACAAAAAAGTCCACTACAGACTATTACTAAAAATCAAACCACAAAACAAACAAAGATTTAAAAGAAGCTTATGGCAATTCTTTGGGAGAGACGTCCCAAGATAATAAAAAACGTAATTTCAATCGAAACTTGAAGAGTAAACGGGTGGAGAAATAATTACGCATTTCAATTCTCGAGACAAACGAACAGCACTCGATCGTGTCATCTCGTATAAAACAGTTCAAACTGAGGAACACCACAGAAAACTGCCATCTAGGATACGAAAGTTCGAACTGATATAAACCTCAGTATTTCAACGTGAAAATCACAAGGCAGAGCTTCAAGATGCTTGGAGTATTCTGGCACTTATTTCTAATCTCTGCGGTGACAGAGAGGGCATTCGGCAGTGCCGTTCTCTACGACAATGGCTACGAAGGAATCGTGGTAGCAATCGGCGATCAAGTCGAGCAGAACGATACCATCGTCGATAATATCAAGGTAAGAGGAAAGGTAAACGGTAGTTTCTTTCATACGACGGGAAGGGGAGGCCAAAGAAAACGGGAGGTAAGGCACCAATATAATTACTGATGACCGAATTATAGCTATGACAAGGTAGCTAGGACCCACTCACGACCTTCCAGTAGGAGGCACTAGGGCATGGCCAGGGTGTAGGATACCGCACGGGAGGTTGTGGGACTCTTGTGATGATATGCTTTATTTTGAGACTAACCAACAATCCTCTCGTGTTTCGCCAGTATGTGGGTAGAGACATCTGTCAACTAAGGACTGACTTACTTCGAGAAGTTCTCTCTCTCTCTCTCTCTCTCTCTCTCTCTCTCTCTCTCTCTCTCTCTCTCTCTCTCTCTTTGAAGACAAATGTTAAGCAAACCTTACAACAAACCAAAAATATTTACACTCATAATGAGTTGGCCACCAAACAAGGTTTAAAACGTCACAGAAAGTCATTCTGTAGCACTTGGGGTTGGGGCTGGGGCCTAAAGACCCTGTATATCTGCTTAGGTAATTATATACTGTATAAAGCCAAGCCAACAAACATTTCGCGAAACGTAAGCTGACTTCTACAACAGACAGTGAATAGGCGCCGGATGACGATGTCGATAATGCTTACCACACTTAAGTTAAACGTGTAAATGACATTGCCTCGGCGGAGGATTGCAATCTTTGGGTGCCCTTATTAGCTGTAAATAATAGTATCTTTTTGACGTCAATACGAAACTCTCAAACGAAATCTGACAGCGACGGGATTTCTCGTCTTTGGCGCCAGCTGCGAGGCGTTCTCCGAATAACACTTGCAGCAGTGACGATTATCCTTCCGCTGCGCCCCAAGGATTCCGGATGCAAACGCAAGGCTACAATCCTTAGCGATAACAAATTCTACAGCGATTCTAATTTGTGACTGGCACACTGTTTTCCATCTCCAAAATTATATCATCTCTTTCTCAGCTATCTATAATAGATATAATAATAATACGTCATAGCTGTTCTTTAGTTTCTTTGACTTTATTATCCTGAAGAAACTTGATATAGAAGAAACTTGATATAGAGTAAATAATACACACTTTGTAATTTGAACGTATTGGGATAGATAGTTCAGCTTAATTCCATTTACACCGATACAGACCTTTGCATAATTAAACAATTGTGAATGGGTAATGGCGTCGGATGTCATCCAGAAATGGATACTGAGGAAGCAACAGCAACCGTTAGCCCCAGCCCTCGAAAAGGAGAGAAATGCCTATTGAACCAGAACGAAAGCTCGCACGTGCCAACTGTGCTACTGCAGAGCAATTAGCTCCTAATCCACCCAACCTCACTGGAGCAAAAACTATGACCAATGATAATTGGTTGCTTGCTGGTCCAGCCAAAAATTATAGCTTCCAAATATTCGGCTACAGTTCTCAAGTGGAATATTGGTGGAAAAGCACAATTCTTCTGAAACCTTGCTCTATTTTCCACATGGCTTAGATGTCTGTAAATAATGTAAGCGCAGGGCTATCAGAATTAATTCAGGAATTCAAAAATATAAAACAAACAATGTCGATTGTCCTTCTCTCTCTCTCTCTCTCTCTCTCCTCGTCTCTCTCATCTCTCTCTCTCTCTCCTCTCTCTCTCGCTCTCTATCTCTCTTCTCTCTTTTTCCCTATCTCTCTCTCTCTCTCTGTCGTATACCAACATTCTAATCCGCTGAGGCAAGCAATGATATTCAAAGCCTTTCCGAATATTTGGGACATTAACAACAATAATGGATTTATTTCTAGCTCTCCTTCCGCCAAAATATGCATTCAGTTGTGGCTTCCATCATTTTATTGGTAAATTATTGCACAAATTATTTCATCACATAATCGCTCTTTAGGGAAAACAGAAAAAACATAACTTGCTGGTGGCCCCTTATTCACATATGAAGGCCAGATGTTTCGAAAGTCTTGCTTTAGATTATATACAGTTCAATGCGAATTAAGAAATTTTGTGTATATATATATATATATATATATATATATATATATATATATATATATATATATATATATATACGGTAATAACTCCAACTTGGGCGAGGTTAGGATCCAGATCCTCCGCGCAAGTGGAATTTTCACATAAGTTTGTCACGGTCTCTAAAGATGCTAATAAATGCTTACTTCCAGAGTTTGAACACAAAAATGACCCTAATCATGCTCCCTAAATATTAAGTTAAATTTTAAATGAAATTAAAGTTACTGTAATTTCATTTAAAAGTTAGCTTAATACATTACTGATAAAAAATAAATGGTTGGTAAATATATAGGAGTGTGTGAAGATTACATACGTACAACATAGTTCTCTCTTCTTCCCCCTTCTGACCAACGAGTCTATTTTTAGAAGTCTTCTCAACCAATTTTAAGAAATTCTTTATTCTATCTCTTTCTCCTTGTCTCTGAAATTTCTTTTTGTGAAGAAACAGTGCTTTTTATTTGGACTAATACAACTCAAAGTTATGTGACTGTTTTAGAACAGGCATTTACAGTTCTAGAAGGTAAAGGTAAAAATAGATCGGTTAAAAATTTTCTACACTACCGCTAACTACGAGAGAGAGAGAGAGAGAGAGAGAGAGAGAGAGAGAGAGAGAGTCGTCTTTATGTAAGTATTAAGCTAACTTTTAAATGAAATTAAAGTTACTGTAATTCCCTTCAAAAGTTAGCTTAATACATTACCTTTAAAAAAAGAAATACATGATTGGTAAAAATAGAGGAGCGTGTGAAGATTACATACATGGAGAGAGAGAGAGAAAGAGAATTACATAAAAATCATTGATCACTAATCTGGCAACATTCTCCCTCCTGTCACATTACTGACATATTTGACAGCTCTGGACTTTGAGCTTCTGAGGAGTTAAAAAGAAAGATGAGGGAAAGAATTCTTTATATGCATAATTTTGTTATTACAGTTATATTATTATTATTATCATTTGAAAATATTAATAAACATAAAGTAGATATAGTAGATGTACCATAAAAATTCTCTCATCTCAGTAAGAGAGATAGAGAAGAGTTGCCCTTACTTAAAAGTGAAATGGATAGGTCATTTCTTTAAAATACTATCACGAATATTGTAATTACAGTTATATTATTATTATTATTATTATTACCATTATTATTAGATTATGATTATTATTATTATTATTATTATTATTATTATTATTATTATTATTATTATTATCATTATTACTATTAATAAACATAGTACATACTACATGTACCATAAAAAATCTTTCATCTCAGTAAAAAAGAGGAAGAGAGAAAAAATTATTATTTTTATTGTTTAATGTCATTTAATTTGCTATAAAACCTTCAAAACTTATAAATTACATAAAAGAAATTGAACAAACACCTTTGCAGGGTTTCTCCATGATTCGAAAATGTTGTGTTTCCTTTCATGTGTATGTGAATTACTTGTGTATAGTAATTAGTTAGGTTCCAATGAAAAGTTTGAGCTATTGTGAATTCACATAACTCGAATCGGGTAAGATTGAGGTATTACTGTATGTGTATGTATATGTATATATATATATATATATATATATATATATATATATATATACACACATATAATGGTCTGTATCGGCATTTATTCGATTTAAGATGAACCATCTATCCTATTAAGTTTTTATTTTCTCTATATCAAGTTTCTTCTAACACATTGATGTGTAGCAAAGAACAGTTTCAGAATAATAAAGTCAAAGAAACTAAAAGAAGAGATATGAAGTATTATTATCATTATTATTATTATTATTACTATTATTATTATATCTATAGATAGCTGAGAAATGGATGATATAATTTTGGAGATGGAAAAGAGTGGGCCAATCACAAATTAGAATATATATATATTGTGAGGTATCGTTCAGCAGCGTCTGGTAAGGAGCCAGGCTTTGACCTGGCTTAGGTCTGTTGTTCTTCTGAGACTTCGCTCCTGGGTTCAAGGCCTTTTGAAGTTTTCCCCTGGTAAGCCCCGCTTTCAGTCTCTGTGGGGGTAATTCCAAGCACCAATGGGAGAAGAGATAGCTTTTTCAAAAGAAAGGAGACTGGATTCCTCCAAAATGGAAGGGGTAACTCGTACAAATGCGTTAAACTTGGGTAAAACACTTTACTTTTTCTTGATTCTAGCTTAAATCTCGAACACCTCCGCATTCTAGAGGACATTTCAACCCTGGACGGGTTGGAATGGACAAGACAAGCTAGAAACAAGGACCAATTGCAATATAGATTACTGAGTCTTCCATTCTCCCTTGAGTGGACTTATAATATAAGCAATATTCAAACTCTGCCGATTATAATATTCATGAAGTTTTACTCGACAGGCAGAGAATGCCGATTATAATATTCATGAAGTCTTACTCGACAGGCAGAGAATTAAGAAAAATGAAGTGTAACTTGACTAACGATTAACTTTCTATATTCAAATAAGCATACACTTAAAATATAACGTCACACTGAGAATAACAATGAATAACAATAAGTGGTTATATATGGAATTAAACCTACAGGTAAGTTACATCTTGTATAATACTACTATCTCAATTGTTCAAGGCAACACATCCTATCTGTTTACCCTGATGGAGCGATATGACGCGTTCAGGTGTGTTAATGGCCCTATGGTTTCGTTAAGTTACTTTGCCTCGTAACAAGACGAAGCCTAACAGTATTAATTACATCAGCACTAACATTAGTGCACTAACAAGGGGAAAATTAATGGAGTAATCGTTCGTAGGGATTAAATAATAAGACAACACACACACAAGAAAAAAAATGTAAATTTTATCAAATCAATGGCAATCTCACAAAAATAAAGACCAGGGAATAACACTAAATCAAAAGCTAATCAACCAAGGTATAAATGAGCTAGGCTTCGAAATTATCTCTAAGCTATAGCAACGTTTGCTGGCTAAAATTTTCCCAAGTTAAATGGAATTCTAAGTTCCTAGAATAGGGCACGGTGCCAGTTGTGGCACTTTTACGATAGTAGTTCATAAGAAGTACTAATTCATACACGGCCAGGGTAGCTGGCAGTTTGGCTCTGCCTAAACAGAGCATACAATATGCAATAAATGCCTCAAGGCAGTAAATATATAGAAAGGAAACCAAGGAAGATAAGTTGCAGACAGTACAAAAGGAAAAGGGGAAAGTTACCAAAGGGTCAGAAAGAAGTAGAAGTAGCAGAGTCTGGCACTCTCTTCTGGATGGAGAGGGTCAGAATTCTCTATAAGAGGGTGGCACTATGCCAGGCACTAGTGCAGAGAGGCTATTGGCTCTCGTAAGGTTTCGGAAAACCTTGACGCACTTTTCCCTTCTTCCTTCGACCTCTCTGAGGTCGGTTTGACATGCCATGGGGGCCTTGGAGGATCCAAGCCCTTTGAAGATTCCGAAGGGGCATCTGCTCCAGCTGCTGCGACAACTGGGGCCTTGGCACTCGTCCACGTGACTAATACTGCGTGGCTCGGTTCCCTGAGTTCTTCGGCCAAATAGGATTCGGCAGAGTCATTACTCCGGGACCGGTTAGCAGCTGACGGAGGGGGATTGGATGAGGTAATGGTATTCGGGATGGACTTACCCGTGGAGAGGACCGACTCTGGGGCGGCCGGCAAGGCCACACCATTGGTGGAGTGTCCACTATGGTTATGGGTGTCCTGGGGGATTCCTATTGAAATTGGCTCTTCCTTGACTGCCGGCAGGGGTAGTTGGGCCAAGCCAGCGGAGGGGGAGCGACCGTAACTTAGAGCTCCAGGAGGAAGACTCGAGTCTGGCCTTGGCACTGGCACTAAGGCCGTTCCTGACTCAGTGGAAGGACTCGAACGCAGCTCAACATCCATGAGAGATGGAGCCTGGCACTGCCTGGCACCTTCAAGTGGTACTGGCTGTGAAGAGGTAGTCCTTGGAGGCCCGTGGAATGGGTCTGGAGCTACGTGAGGGCGGGGGCCCTGATATGGTAAAAAGTAAGGAGGAGACTTAAAATCTTGTCCTAACAGGACATCGTAACCTCCGGGTATATAGGTTGCGACTGCCATGGTACATATCTTTGAACGGTGAGGTCGTGTGACTCTCAACCGGACATTAGGTAGGAACATCTTGACATGGTTGAGGCTCTCTATTGTTATGAACTGATGCCTATCAACCTTGGCTCCGTAAGAAATTTTATCCTCTCGGATGATGGAGACTTGCGCACCAGTGTCGTCGAAAGCTAAGACCTGGGCCCGTATTTATCATAGCTCCTATGACATCTCATAAATATTCTCTCTTAAGTCACTCAATCACTCATAGTTAAGAGGAACTTCTAAGAGTGTTTTATCAACGCTCTGAGAGAATCTCTTAGCTATGAAAAACGGTATGTTTAGGAGAAACTTTTAAGCGAAGATCTCGCTAACAATAGCGGAAAATATTGTGCTACAATCCATGAATATACGATTTTCGCCATTATTTTAATAAAAAAAAAAGTATTTTAAAAATTCAATATATTCATTAATTATGATTATTAAACCATTGAATCGTAAAGAACATGTGATCTGTATATTATTGTTGAATTCAAAAGTAGAGATAGATAGATAGATAGATAGATAGATAGAGATAGATAGAGATAGATAGATAGAGATAGAGATAGATAGAGATAGAGAGATAGATAGAGATAGATAGAGATAGATAGATAGATAGATAGATAGAGATAGAGATAGATAGAGAGAGATAGATATAGATAGATAGATAGATAGAGATAGATGGATAGATAGATAGAGAGAGATAGAGAGATAGATAGATAGATAGTGATAGATAGAGAGATAGATAGATAGATAGATATAGAGATAGAGATAGATAGAGATAGATAGATAGAGATAGAGATAGATAGATAGATAGATATATAGAGATAGATAGATATAGAGATAGAGATAGATATATATATATATATATATATATATATATATATATATATATATACATACACAAATAAATGAGACATGAAAGAGGTGAATCACTAGAACTATAGGCCTAGTGCTCCTCTCTCGCTACTAACCAAAAAAAGCTCTAAGGATTTTCATTTTCATTCCATTCTTGACCCTTCGTGTCTAATCCTGCGCCAATATATGTGATCAAATTAATTAATCCATTAATTTTGAGAATGAAAGAGAGACTGATATGTTAGAAACCGCAGAAAACCTCTCTGTGCGGTTGGCAATCGCCTCTCTGATCAAGTCAGTCACATACATGAGGCCACTTTGATCAACTCTTTATCTTTTTTTAAACTCACTGTCGTCATACACATCGAATATATCCAGTCTTGGACGAAAATTCCTCGGGCGGCGAACGCGGTGTTCTTGTTCGTCTGCCATGTTTACAGTCTGTGACTACCGCTATGAGAAACTCCTAAGTACTTAGGAGACCCCTCCACCACTCTTAATCTCGGCCTGAGATATGAGTACTCATAGCGCGTAAAAGGCTTCGTAAAATTCTCTTAAGAAATTTCATAACTTTAAGAGTGTTTTAATGATTTAAGAGTACTCTTAAGGATTTGCGAGCTTTGATAAATACGGGCCCTGGTGGGCAGGATAGCGACCTCTTGGAAGTGCGACAAATATGGGGCCCTGAGCTGGGGGGCCTAGAGTGGATGGATTTGTTATGGCCATAGCAATGGCAGAAACAGTAGCTTTCTTGGGGCATCTCACCCAGGCAGCAGTGTGCCCATGCACTCTGCAGGTGTCACAGAAACTCTTGCTAAAATCAGGCCTGGGCCTGTTGTTTCTGTTCCAATGGCTGTTGTTTTTGTTATTATGATTGGGTAGTCCATTTGGAGGGGTGGCAGCAGCTTGCTGAGGAGGATCTACCTTTGATAGGCACTGCTCCGTGGCGTGACCTGGTTTGTTGCAATGCCCACACACAGGTTTCTGAGGAAGGTTATTGGGGCGCTGGGTAGGCTGAGAGGTGGCAGCAGGAGTGAGGGGAGAGCAGGACGTATTTTCTTTTTTAAGAAACTCTGCCATGGATGGTGGGTGTCATAGGCATCTGCCCATTTACAGCACTCCAAAAGAGTCGTAGGAGCCTTGTCCACCAAGTGGGTGGCAAGATCAGGGGCGGCGTAGGCAAGAAAGTCCTCTAACTGGAAGAGTTCTAAGACCTCCTCAATAGATGTTGCATTGGAGGCCTTCGTCCACCTACGGAGTGCCAGTGTCTTCTTGGCTGCCCACTCTGTCCACGTCTGGTTAGCCTCCTTGGGCATAGTCCTCCATTTTTGCCTCCACCGGTCTGGGGTCAATTCGTAAGCCCCAAGGATTGCCTCTTGGACGAGGGCGAGATCGTGTCACTCATTCAGGGGAAGGGCCTCGAATGCAGTCCACCCTTTGCCAGCGAGATGCTTGCCAAGGAGGAGGACCACTTCCTGAGGGGTTGGATTGAAGTTCCCAAACACCTGCTCGACATGATCGAGCCAGGTGTCGGGTTTGTTATCATCCCAAGCCCTAATGAGGCCACCCATGCTGTGGAGGTGAGAGGGCACAGGAGGTGTGGGACTCAGGGGTCCCAGAGAGGCACTCTGGACTGCCATAGCCAGTTCATATGCCCTTTCTTTCTCCCTTTCGATGGCTTGGAATTCTCTTTCAGCTGCTTCTCTTCTTTCTTGTGCTTCCCTCTCCTCCTCCCATTCGGTTGCTCTCGCTTGGGCTGCTTCCTTCAGCTTTCATTCACCCAATTGATCAGCTTTGCCGCCTCCAGCCAAAAATTGGTAGCCGGCAACAGCCTACGAAAAGACAATGTAAATCTTCCATAGTGCATATTTAAGTACATGGGCATAAGGAGTGGAGACAAGGGTTTCGTTATGCACCACCCAAGCGTGTGTGGGGAGTCACACATCTTTCAACATGTTCAAATATACGGGACTGCTCACGTCAACTGCCCTTTTATGTGACTCCACACATACAACATGGTGCATAAGTAGCGTTTACGGTGTGCTTGTTGGGCATTAACGTATGGTCCTAGTCTGCTTCCCTGTTCCTGCCACACACTGCATGGGTCCTCATGCAGTGCAGGAGCATACACAGCAACTGCACCACTTCTCGGCTACCCACGATGATGTTGCAACAATGTGCATGGTGTAAAGACGCTGTGCAGCGGGCTTGTAGTGGGCTTGGGGCTTCAGTTCCTCTCTCAGACTAGTATCATTGCCTCTGCTTCTGTATGTTTTTATGTTACAATGCCTAAGCATTGATTAAAAATAAACATATTATTGAAAAATTACTTTTATTCAGTAAACTAAAAAACATAAAAGTACCAAAAATAAACTAATATTAATAATAAAACAAACAAGACAAATGCAAAAAAAAAAAAAATAATAAGTACTAAATTATAAAGAAATACTAAGTACTAAATTATAAATATAGGGAGAGAAAAATAAAAAGTACAGACATGAAAAATAGCGTGGCTTGACCCACATAGCGTAATGCCAACACGGCCACGTGGTGGCGGTGAGCATAAGCATGGTCCCAAGCCGCTCCATGGTTCCTGCTTCACACAGCGTGTGTCTCCACTTGGTGCAGGAGCAGACGCAGCAATCCTACCACTCCGCAGGTACCCAGGACAACATGACAATGCTGTGCCCTGTGATAAAACGGGCAGGCTTGCCGGTCAGTTGCGTTTAGATGTTATATTTCATGTATGTGTAAATGTATACATTTCTTATGTTTACTGTATGTTTGCGTATTTGTGTCATGTATTATTGTTAAGTCTTTAGAATAAATAAACATATATTTGCACTATCATATCGGGCTCTCTACTTCTTATAATTTCTAAGGATTGATGGAAAAAGAATATCATATAATTGAAAACTTTCTTTTATTCAATTAACTACAACACATAAAAGTGCATAAATTTGTTAAGACACATGAAACCAAAACGTCTATCTAAATACAGATTACTATATGTAAAATATAGGGAAAGAAACATAAATAGTACAGACAAAAAAATAAGCAGATATTGGAGAGAGGAAAATTTCAAAAATATAGAATTAGCATATCAGAAAATTAATGCTAAGTATACAATACGAAGGGTCTAAATAAACTGGAAAATAGTTCATAGATAATATTGTAATTCGAACTAAATGCATGAACAAATACTTAAGTAAATACAGTGAGGTAAACAATAAAGAATACAGGAAAGTAACTAAATTTTGTTCTCCTGCCAAAAAAAAAATAACGATGAAAAGTATTTTTTCAGCATGTATTGCTCCTTGACATTCCTGGTTGCAGTGAGATGACAGCAACTGCAATCACATATGTGCATTTCGGCTCTTTTATACCTGAGGTTTAACCCCTGCCATACATGGGGACATCGTGACGTTGACGTAAGGCTGTAACGCACCACATTACATACATACATCGGTGTTATGTGCTCTTCCACGCACTACTTTTAGGTGTGCCGCGACTTGTCAGGCCAGTTCTGGTACACATCATGTCATGACTGCTCAGTGGTTACATTTGCGGCACACTATAATATGCTTGCTTTACGCACATCGGCCCGTGCCACATATCCGGTTGATCGTGACTATCTCACCATGCATAAGGCCACGTTTCACATATGTGGGCATACGTGCCCTTGATATGTCAATATGTGAAATTAGCATAACAAATAAGGTAGAGTAATAACTATAAAAAATATGAAGTAACAAGCATATAAATGAATGGCAAAATAAGGTAATCTAAATAAGTTAAAAGTACCAAAATGAACTAACACAAATAAGACGTATGCCAAAAAATAGAATATCTAAAAACAAAGTACTAAATTATAAATATAGGACCTTTTATGTACCTCATGTTTACACACCGACATGCATGGGGATAAAGTAAGGATGACGCAAGGTCGTAACATTCTATATTACACATACAGTATACGTGCGTAGGTGTTACATGCTCTACCTTTACGTACATTGGCCCGTGACACGTATCTAGTTGATCGCGGTAACTTATGCTGGGGTCACACATTCATGTATCATGATGGTGCATACCCACGTATGTGGAACGTGGGCATCTGTGCCATGATATAGCCTTAAACAGCTGGTAACATGACACGGGCTGATGGGCGCAAAGCCAGCGCCTTACAGTTTGCTGCAAATGTATGCACTACGCAAGCATGACACCAACCTGAACTGGCCTGACGAACTCCTGCACAACCCCTGGGTAGTACATAGCAAAGCACGTAACACTGACGTACGTACGCCGACAGTGTAAAGTGTGGGACCGTAGGGTACAAAAGGGCCAGCCTGTACACAGTTCCATGTATGAGTTTTGTTCTTTTGTTATTTCAGTAATTTGTTGTGAAATTGTTTTCATTTGTTTGTTACTGTAAAATTTTGACAATTGCATAAATTCAATGTTTGTATGAAACATGTTTTCATGATCCCCAATACTCATACATTAGCACCAGAGAGAGGAAAGAGTTCTTTTCAAATTTCTCTAACACACACACACACAGAGCCAAATGTAAAACTACCAAGTATTAGATTTCCTTTTCTTTCCTCCGATGTAGTTTTGTAGTTTGAGTTGATAAATTTTGCTTTTGACTTCTTTGTATGTTTTGATCAAATATTACGTTGTCGTGAATTTGTTTTTTTCATTTCATATGTCTAGACTTTGATGTTTGTCTATTTTCAAAGTGAATACAAATAATTTCTTCCTTTGAAATGATTTCTTGATTTGGGATAGTTTTGTATGTCTCATATGGCATTGGTATTTATTCACCTCATTGGATAACAAAAAGACGTCAAGGAGTACCAGTTATAAAATAATCAGAATTTTCATTGCTCAGTTTATTTTGTAAACTACATGATTATAAAGATACAGAGATGGTAACAACTGCTGACCCAAGCACGCCGCTCTGACCTTTTATCCCAGGCTACGGCATTGCCATGATGTACAGGGTTGTAAACATGAGAGGCGGTTGCCCCGTAGGCTCCCCCACCTTGGGGAGGCCCACATGGTGAGTGGCGGGAACAGGGGAGCGGCACTGTACCACGCGGTTGTGCCCAGCACCTACCCGGTCACATCAACATGGGTACCACATGGAACGTCTGGAGCTATTTGTCAAGTGATGTTTGACGTGACCACCCACGACTTATTTTGAACATTTCAAAACAGTAGTGGCTCGGGGACTTCACTCAGGTGGTGCACAGCACCCGTCCGACCTGTCACTGCATTCTTATGAACTTACATAGGTTTTACGGAACATTTACGGTATACTGACGTAAGCTGTTGCCAACTGCCAATTTCCACTCATGCGGGGGCGTGCATGCGTTGATACATGAATATGTGACCTTAGCTTTAATCCACGCATATGGCCACATATGATATACGTGAGCGTACGTGGCCTTGGTATGTGAATGTGTGACCATGACTTGAGTGTATAAAAATCTATACAAAACATCAACAACATGAAAAAATAGACTGTTGTACGTACATTATGAAATAAAAAGTGAAAAAAACTTTTACTATCAAAACCATTTGCTTGAATCTTCCCTAGTAATTTTGTTAAGTCCTGGTAGTTTCATTTTTCGTACAACTGACTTTTTTCATTTTCCAGCGGATGTTCCAGGAAGGTTCCAAAATCCTGTATGAGGCAACCAGACACAGAGCATACTTCCGAGAAGTTACAATCGTTGTACCAGCAACATGGAAACATAAGGATGAATACATGGTAGGTTGTCACAGTTGATCATATTAGTGGGTAAATTTTATTATTATTATTGTAATTATTTCCATTATTATTTTTTTCCTTTTGGTCTATCACAGTCATCCTATTTAACCTTTTTTATATAATGTGGGGTTCCAGGTTGCATCTTGCCACATTAGGAGTCCATCACTTTTCTCGCTATGCGCACTGTTTCTAGTAGCACGCAGTTCTGCATAACTCCTGGAGCTACTTCGGCATCTGGTTTTCCCAGGTTACTTTCTAGGGATCATGGGATCGTGCCTAGTGTTCCTATGATTATGGGTACAAAGTCTACTTGTAAATCCCATATCCTTATCTCTAATTTCAGGCCTTCATACTTAACAATTTTTTTTTTCTTTCTCATCTACTCTGGTGTCTCATGGTACTGCGACATCAATGAGTGATACTTTCTTTTTTCCTTTGTCAGTCAACGGCACATCTGATACCATAGTCCCAGAGGATCTTTGCCTGATCGTTTTCTATCACTCCCTCAGGTTGTTGCTCGTACCATTTATTACTGCAAGGTAGCTGGTGTTTCTAGCACTGGCTCCAGACAATGGAGGGCTTTTGCTACTGAATTATGCCTCTTTTTTACACGTTCTGTGCAAGTGCCATACATTCGTTTCTATGCGGTTTATGGTCTCGTTTTTCACATTGCACTTCCTGCATATGGGCAAGATGTTATTTCCATCTATTGTTCTCTGGACATATCCAGTCTCTAAGGCTTGATCTTGTGCCGCTGCACTATTAAAATTCCTTGTGTTTTTTCTTGAGTTCTCCCCTCTGTAGTCATTGCCAAGTTTTATCACAGGTCAGTTCTTTAATCTGTCTCATGTGCTGTCCATGCGTTGGTTTCTTGTGCTATTCCTCCATTCTGTTTTTCATTCTCCTGTCCCTTTATATTTCTGGGTCTTCGTCTACTTTGATCAGACCTTCTTCCCATGCACTCCTTAGCCACTCGTCTTCACTGGTTTTCAGATATTGCCCCAGTGCTCTGCTCTTGATGTTGACACAGTCTTCTATGCTTAGTAGTCCTCTTCCTCTTTCCTTTCATGTTACGTATAGTCTGTCTATATCTGCTCTCGGGTGTAGTGCTTTGTGTATTGTCTAGTTTTCTGGTCTATGCTGCAGAGTTCAGCCTTCATCCACTCCACGACTCCTGCACTGTATCTGCTTATTAGCACTGCCCATGTGTTTATGGCTTTCATCATGTTTCCAGCGTTGAGGTTTGACTTCAGTACCGCCTTAATTAAGTCTCTCCATATATTCTTTCCTGATCGTGTCCTTTATCTCTTGGTATTTTATATCCTTTCATTCTAGTATTCCATGATATTTGTATCCTATCTCATCTATGTGTTTGATGCTATTCTAATCTGGTAGATTTATCCCTTCAGTCGTTTTAACTTTGCCTTTTTGTATGTTGACGAAGGCATATTATTATTATTATTTTGGTCTATCACAGTCCTCCAATTCGACTGGGCAGTATTTATAGTGCGGGGTTCCGGGTTGCATCCTACCTCCTTAGGAGTCCATCACTTTTCTTATTATGTGCACCGTTTCTAGGATCACACTCTTCTGCATGAGTGCTAGAGCTACTTCAGCCTCTAGTTTTTCCAGATTATAGGTACAATTTCCACTGGCATATCCCATATCCTTCTAATTTTTATTTTCAGGTCTTGATACTTATCCATTTCTCCCTTTCTTTCTCTTCAACTCTTGTGTCCCATGGTATTGCGACATCAGTGAGTGATAGTTTCTTCTTGATTTTATCAGTCAACGTCACGTCCGGTCTATTTGCATGTATCACTCTATCTGTTCTGATTCCATAGTCCCAGAGGATCTTTGTCTGATCGTTTTCTATCAATCCTTCTGGTTGGTGCTCGTAAGGTAGCTGGTGTTTCTTGCACAGGCTCCAGTGGAGGGATTTTGACACTGAATCATGCCTCTTTTTGTACTGGTTCTGTGCGAGCAAGCCGAACATTCGCTTACTATGTGGTTTATGGTTTCATTTTTCGTATTGCACTTCCTACATATGGGTGAGATGGTATTTCCATCTATCGTTCTTTGAATATATCTGGTTCTTAGGACCTGATCTTGTGCCGCTGTTATCATTCCTTCAATTTCCTTCTTGCGCTCTCCCCTCTGTAGCCATGTGTCATCGCTGGCTAGTTCTTTAGTTTGTCTCATGTATCGTCTGCGCATTGGTTTGTTGTGCCATTCCTCTGTTCTGTTTGTCATTCTTCTGTCTCTGTATATTTGTGGGTCTTCGTCTACTTTTATCAGGCCTTCTTCCCATGCACTCTTGAGCCACTCGTCTTCACTGGTTTTCAGATATTGCCCCAGTGCTCTGTTCTCGATGTTGACGCAGTCCTCTGTGCTTAGCAGTCCTCTCCCCCCTTGCCTTCGTGTTATGTATAGTCTGTCCGTATTTGCTCTTGGGTGTAGTGCTTTGTGTATTGTCATATGTTTCCTAGTTTTCTGGTCTATGGTGTGGAGGTCTACCTTCGTCCATTCCACTAATCCTGCGCTGTATCTGATTACTGGCACTGCCCATGTATTTATGGCTTTTTATCATAATTATTTTCGGCGTTGAGTTTTGACTTGAGTATCGCCTTGAGTCTCTGAATATATTCTTTCCTGGTCGTGTCCTTCATCTCTTGGTGTTTATATCCCCTCGTTCTATTATTGCAAGGTATTTGTATCCCATCTCATCTATGTGTTTGATGTTGCTCCCATCTGGTAGCTCATTATTATTATTATTATTATTATTATTATTATTATTATTATTATTATTATTATTATTATTATTATTATTATTATTATTATTCCAGAAAGAAATGTAAGTTACTAAAAACCATGAAAAATAAACAAATTCATAAATAACTTTATATAAATAAATGTGAATAGATTATTAAAGAACAAAAGAATTACTTTAGGATAGAAATGAATTGCATCTTTGCTTGAGCTTTTGAGGCTCTCATTGCACGACATCCTCCGGGAGGTTGTTCCACAGCACAGTCCAACGGTATAAGGAATAAAGTACAGCGAGGCACATTTACTGCATATCGTGGCTGCATTTTAATAAAAACGGACACACTATATAGATACAGAGGTAAAAACTAAATGAAATGATATGGTATGTGATGATGATTTTGGGGTGGGGGGGTTGTAAAATGAAAAACACATTCGACGTGCCATCCAAAATTGAAATTGGTATAAAGAAGGATCCCTGGAATTTTCATCGAGTTGTCTACAATAAAGAAACATTATCAATAAAAAGATCTGGGGGCACGGGCTCCAATGTCCTAAACCTAATTATCAATCCTACTTTTAAGTGATTTATCGAGATTCAGCTACATACACCATTAGTACCATGCATTAATTAATTTTGGCTAAATTTCTATTAAAGATTCAGCGACCACAGGCACATAATCATGAGATGGGGCTGATAGCAGAAGAGCATTATTTGCATAATCAATAAACTTTTTTTACAACTCACCAACACCTAATATTTCCATTCCAGTGATGATAATCCACATAAATCTTTCATTTGTATGTACATGGGTAGAGGTAACGTCTACCCAAAAGTTTGTAATGAATTAAAACAATTTAAACTCCATATAGTTTCCACCTGAGGATACTGAACTTAAATAACCTGACACCACATGAAACCAAAATCATAACAGAAATGATAAATGAACTTTATGAAGTTGAAACGACAACCTCTACCAGTGTTACTGCACTGAGAGAGGACCTCCTTCCGAATAATAATAAAAAGAAAAATAATAACCTAATCATCGTCTCTTGGTTTCAGCAAACTCAAAGTTCTGGATGGCTCTCAGACGCCGAGATTCGCGTTGACAAACCCCACCCAGCCTATGGCTCGGAGCCATACACTCTCCAGCTGGGCGGATGTGGCGAACCTGCCGACTATACGCACCTGGCAGACACCTACGCTACTGAAATGTACAACGAAATGCTGGATAAGTATGGACCCCCAGGTACAGTGGCTACTCTTTTCATCTGTTTATCTCTACTGGGACTGAGATGGTTTGGGCGTGTGGTAGGAAGGGTGAGGAGGAATAAGTGATGAGCGTTTGGATGGAACCTGTGAAGGGGAGAATTCTCGGTCGACAGGGAGACAGGATCAGATGGCGTGATAAAGTGAGGGAGGATTTGGAGCAGAAGGGTTCAGCAGAGCAAGATGCTTTTCACAGAAATGGTTAGAAGGCACATCAAGGCAAGCGACCCCTCAGCTTACAGAGAAAGGTGGAGATTTAGAAGAAGGAAAATGGTATACAACTTAGTTTCTCATGGATTGAGAATAAAATTGGTTTATAAATTACTTTCTCATAGAAGAAATGAACGCCTGGACGGTAGCCATATTTTCCAAAGTAATAAGCAATATATCTACGGTAGAGCCTTCTGCTCTCAGCTGATGCAAGTTCGAATCCTGCCTAGGGCTTTGCTTTGTTGCGACAGGAAAATTCAAGAAGTGCGAAGAAAAGGAGAAGTTACTATTACATACATACCTTGTAAAAAAAATTTCATTTAAAGTTTACCAATATATATATATGTATATATATAATATATATATATAATATATATATATATATATATATATATGATATATGATATCTTATATATTATATATAGTAATATATATATATAGTATATATATATATATACTATGAGATTCAGGGTCTCTGTAACACGGTTTTTTGGACTTTGCTCCTTGTCAAAGCATCGGATGTAGCTGAAAGTTGACATAGGTATATTTACAACCACACACAAATTTTGTCAGCATTATCAATAACCTAAACCCGATAGTTTTAATTTTATAGAGTAAAAATGATTTAGCCGACGCCATGGCCAATGATTACGAGCCAAGAGTCGAAAAAACATTCATTACGTAAGCAAGGTAAACAAACACCTTTTGATTAAATGTTGACCCACCCATCCACCAGACAGAAATTCCATCGGCTCTGAAACCCAAAGACTTTATGAATGGCGGAACGATACATAGATGTGGGTGGGGTATCAGTGCTAGCGTAGTAATACTACTGTAGCAGTAGTGCCGCAACAGTATAGCAGTATATACATGAATTAAACGTTTAGACCAACTGCTGGGATCCTTGAGGATCATTTAGCACTTCTTACAACTACTCGAGAAATTAGTTTTTATAGCCAGAAGTTAAATTTTCTAATCCAACAATGCCCATGGTAGCTTTCAGTGTTATCCTGAATTATGATGAGGCGAAAGTGGGTGGAGCCTCATGAAGTCACCATTCTGACGATAATTATTGGTGAAGGTTTAAAGCCAATATACGGGACGGGCTATTTTTTTTTTTTTTTTTTCAGTAAATAGGTAGATAGCCAATAAATAAAAATTGCTTGACATTGGATATAGCAGTTATCAAATCAAGCTTGTCTACTATGTTTTTGGTAATTACCAACTATTCCCTACATCTTGTCAATCTGATTGTGACGTATAATGTAGACTGTAATTTCTTTGGAAACTTATTTTGGGAGTTAGACTAATATCGAAGTGTTTTTGTATTTATTAACATATTTTGTTGGTTTGTTCATTATGACAATTATCAGTGGAGAGGTTCCAGAGTTCATAAAGGTGTACTGCTTTGCTTGTATTTAAATTTGTATGTCATTGTTGCCAGAGGTTTAGCCCTCGTTACGTACAGCCAATCATCCATCGAGAAAGAGAAG
>NC_087215.1:47564175-47592582 GCF_015104395.2 Macrobrachium nipponense | reverse complement strand
CTTCTCTTTCTCGCACTTCTTGATTTTCCTGTCGCAACAAAGCAAAGTCCTAGGCAGGATTCGAACTTGCATCAGCTGAGAGGCAGAAGGCTCTACCGTAAGATATATTGCTTATTACTTTGGAAAATATGGCTACCGTCCAGGCGTTCATTTCTTCTATGAGAAAGTAATTTATAAACCATTTTTATTCTCAATCCATGAGAAACTAAGTTGTATACCATTTTCCTTCTTCTAAATCTCCACCTTTCTCTGTAAGCTGAGGGGTCGCTTGCCATGATGTGCCTTCTAACCATTTCTGTGAAAAGCATCTTGCTCTGCTGAACCCTTCTTCTCCAATCCTCCCTCACTTTATCACGCCATCTGGTCCTGTCTCCCTGTCGACCGAGAATTCTCCACTTCACAGGTTCCATCCAAACGCTCATCACTTATTCCTTCTCACCCTTCCTACCACACGCCCATACCATCTCAGTCCCAGTAGAGATAAACAGATGAAAAGAGTAGCCACTGTACCTGGGGGTCCATACTTATCCAGCATTTCGTTGTACATTTCAGTAGCGTAGGTGTCTGCCAGGTGCGTATAGTCGGCAGGTTCGCCACATCCGCCCAGCTGGAGAGTGTATGGCTCCGAGCCATATGCTGGGTGGGGTTTGTCAACGCGAATCTCGGCGTCTGAGAGCCATCCAGAACTTTGAGTTTGCTGAAACCAAGAGACGATGATTAGGTTATTATTTTTCTTTTTATTATTATTCGGAAGGTGGTCCTCTCTCAGTGCAGTAACACTGGTAGAGGTTGTCGTTTCAACTTCATAAAGTTCATTTATCATTTCTGTTATGATTTTGGTTGCATGTGGTGTCAGGTTATTTAAGTTCAGTATCCTCAGGTGGAAACTATATGGGGTTTAGGTTTAAATTGTTTTAATTCATTACAAACTTTTGGGTAGACGTTAACTCTACCCATGTACATACAAATGAAAGATTTATGTGGATTTCGACAAATTTAATATAGAATTAGTCATTATCATCACTGGAATGGAAATATTAGGTGTTGGTGAGTTGTAAAAAAAAGTTTATTGATTATGCAAATAACGCTCTTCTGCCATCAGCCCCATCTCATAATTATGTGCCTGTGGTCGCTGAATCTTTAATAGAAATTTAGCCAAATTAATTAATGCATCGTACTAATGGTGTATGTAGCTGAATCTCGATAAATCACTTAAAAGTATGATTGCTAATTAGATTTAGGATATTGGAGCCCGTACCCCCAGATCTTTTTATTGATAATGTTTCTTTATTGTAGACAACTCGATGAAAATTCCAGGGATCCTTCTTTATACCAATTTCAATTTTGGATGGCACGTCGAATGTGTTTTTCATTTTTTACAACCCCCCACCCCAAAATCATCATCACATACCATATCATTTCATTTAGTTTTTACCTCTGTGTCTATATAGTGTGTCCGTTTTTATTAAAATGCAGCCACGATATGCAGCAAATGTGCCTCGCTGTCGAACTCAGTTCCAGAGGTACTTCATTCCTTATACCGTTGGACTGTTTGCTGTGGAACAACCTCCCGGAGGATGTCGTTGGCAAAATGAGGAGCCACAAAAGCTCAAGCAAAGATGCAATTCATTTCTTACCCTAAAGTAATTTCTCTTGTTCTTTAATAATCTATTCACATTTATTTATATAAAGTTATTTTTGAATTTGTTTATTTCTCCTGGTTTTTAGTAAATTATATTTCTTTCTGGAATAATAATACAAAAAAAAAAAAAATAATGAGCTACCAGATGGGAGCAACATCAAACACATAGATGAGATGGGATACAAATACCTTGCAATAATAGAAAGAGGGGATATAAAACACCAAGAGATGAACTGGACCACGATCAGGAAAAGATAATTATGTTCAGAGGACTTCACAAAGCGATACTCAAGTCAAACTCAACGCCGAAAATAATTATGATAAAAAGCCATAAATACATGGGCAGTGCCAGTAATCAGATACAGCGCAGGAATAGTGGAATGGACGAAGGTAGACCTCCACACCATAGACCAGAAAACTAGGAAACATATGACAATACACAAAGCACTACACCCAAGAGCAAATACGGACAGACTATACATAACACGAAAGCAAGGTAGGAGAGGACTGCTAAGCATAGAGGACTGCTAAGCATAGAGGACTGTGTCAACATCGAGAACAGAGCACTGGGGTAATATCTGAAAACCAGTGAAGACGAGTGGCTCAAGAGTGTATGGGAAGGAGGACTGATAAAAGTAGACGAAGACCCAGCTACCTTACAGTAAGTAATAAGTGATACGAGCACCAACCAGGAGTGATAGAAAACGATCAGATAAAGATCCTCTGGGGCTATGGTATCAGAACAGATAGAGTGATTCGTGCAAATAGACCGGACGTGACGTTGACTGACAAAATCAAGAAGAAACTATCACTCATTGATGTCGCAATACCATGGGAGACCAGAGTTGAAGAGAAAGAAAGGAATAAAATGGATAAGTATCAAGACCTGAAAATAGAAATAAGAAGGATATGTGATATGCCAGTGGAAATTGTACCCATAATCTGGAAAAACTAGAGGCTGAAGTAGCTCTAGCACTCATGCAGGAGAGTGTGATCCTAGAAACGGCGTACATAATAAGAAAAGTGATGGACTCCTAAAGAGGTAGGATGCAACCCGGAACTCCACACTATAAATACCGCCCAGTCGAATTGGAGGACTGTAATAGACCAAAATAATAATAATAATAATAATAATAATAATAATAATAATAATAATAATAATAATAATGATAATAATAATAAATAATAATAATAATAATAATATAATAATAATAATATGCCTTCGTCAACATACAAAAAGCAAAGTTAAAACGACTGAAGGGATAAATCTACCAGATTAGAATAGCATCAAACACATAGATGAGATAGGATACAAATATCTGGGAATAATAGAATGATGCAAGGATATATAATACCAAGAGATAAAGGACACGATCAGGAAAGAATATATGCAGAGACTTAATTAAGGCGGTACTCAAGTCAAACCTCAACGCTGGAAACACGAAGAAAGCCATAAACACATGGGCAGTGCTAATAAACAGATACAGTGCAGGAGTCGTGGAGTGGATGAAGGCTGAACTCTGCAGCATAGACCAAAAAACTAGACAATACACAAAGCACTACACCCGAGAACAGATACAGACAGACTATACGTAACAGGAAAGGAAAGAGGAAGAGAACTACTAAGGCAATAAGAATAGAAGACTGCGTCAACATCAAGAGCAGAGCACTGGGGGCAATATCTGAAAACCAGTGAAGACGAGTGGCTAAGGAGTGCAATGGGAATAAGGTCTGATCAAAGTAGACGAAGACCCAGAAATATGCAGAGACAGGAGAATGAAAAACAGAATGGAGGAATAGCACAAGAAACCAACGCATGGACAGCACATGAGACAGATTAAAGAACTGGCCAGTGATAAAACTTGCAATGACTACAGAGGGGAGAACTCAAGAAAAAACACAAGGAATTTTAATAGTGCAGCGGCACAGGATCAAGCCTTAGAGATTGGATATGTCCAGAGAACAATAGGTGGAAATAACATCTTGCCCATATGCAGGAAGTGCAATATGAAAAATGAGACCATAAACCGCATAGAAACGAATGTATGGCACTTGCACAGAATGTGTACAAAAAGAGGCATGATTCAGTAGCAAAAGCCCTCCACTGTCTGGAGCCAGTGCTAGAAACACCAGCTACATTGCAGTAATAAATAGTACGAGCAACAACCTGAGGGAGTGATAGAAAACAATCAGGCAAAGATCCTCTGGGTCTATGGTATCACTGACAAAGGAAAGAAGAAAGTATCACTCATTGATGTCGCAGTACCATGGGACACCAGAGTAGATGAGAAAGAAAGAAAAAATTGTTAAGTATGAAGGCCTGAAATTAGAACTAAGGATATGGGATTTACCAGTAGAAATTGTACCCATAATCATAGGAACACTAGGCACGATCCCATGATCCCTGGAAAGTAACCTGGGAAAACCAGATGCCGAAGTAACTCTAGGAGTTAAGCAGAACAGCGTGCTACTAGAAACAGTGCACATAGCAAGAAAAGTGATGGACTCCTAAGGTGGCAAGATGTAACCTGGAACCCCACACTATATAAAAAAAAGTTAAACAGGATGACTGTGATAGACCAAAAGGAAAAAAAATAATAATTACAATAATAATAATAAAATTTACCCACTAATATGATCAACTGTGACAACCTACCATGTATTCATCCTTATGTTTCCATGTTGCTGGTACAACGATTGTAACTTCTCGGAAGTATGCTCTGTGTCTGGTTGCCTCATACAGTATTTTGGAACCTTCCTGGAACATCCGCTGGAAAATGAAAAAAGTCAGTTGTATGAAAAATGAAACTACCAGGACTTGGCAAAATTACTAGGGAAGATTGAAGCAAATGGTTTTGTAAAAGTTTTTTCACTTTTTATTTCATAATGTACGTACAACAGTCTATTTCTTCATGTTGTTGATGTTTTGTATAGATTTTTATACACTCATGTCATGGTCACACATTCACATACCAAGGCCACATATGCTCATGTATATCATATGTGGCCATATGCGTGGTTAAAGCTAAGGTCACATATTCATGTATCAACGCATGCACGCCCCCACATGAGCGGAAATTGGCAGTTGGCAACAGCTTACGTCAGTATACCGTAAATGTTCCGTAAAACCTATGTAAGTTCATAAGAATGCGGTGACAGGTCGGACGGGCGCTGTGCACCACCTGAGTGAGCGCCCCGAACCACTACTGTTTTGAAATGTTCAAAACAAGTCGTGGGTGGTCACGTCAAACATCACTTGACAAATAGCTCCAGACGTTCCATGTGGTACCCATGTCGCCGTGACCGCGTAGGTGCTGGGGACAACCGCATGATACAGCACCGCTCCCCTGTTCCCGCCACTCACCATGTGGGCCTCCCCAAGGTGGGGGAGCCTACGGGGCAATCGCCTATCATGTTTACAACCCTGTACGCCATGGCAATGCTGTAGCCTGGGATAAAAAGTCAGAGCGGCGCGCTCGGGTCAGCAGTTGTTACCATCTCTGTATCTTTATAATTACTATGTAGTTTACAAAGTAAACTGAGCAATGAAAATTCTGATTATTTTATATCTGGTACTCCTTGACGTCTTTTTGTTATCCAATGAGGTGAATAAATACCAATGCCATATGAGACATACAAAACTATCCCAAAACAAGAAATCATTTCAAATAAAGAAATTATTTGTATTCACTTTGAAAATAGACAAACATCAAAGTCTAGACATATGAAATGAAAAAAACAAATTCACGACAAAGTAATATTTGATCAAAATATACAAAGAAGTCAAAAGCAAAATTTGTCAACTCAAACTACAAAACTACATCGGAGGAAAAAAAAGGAACTCTAATACTTGGTAGTTTTACATTTGGCTCCGTGTGTGTGTGTGTGTGTGTGTGTGTGTGTTAGAGAAATTTGAAAAGAACTCTTTCCTCTCTCTGGTGCTAATGTATGAGTATTGGGGATCATGAAAACATGTTTCATACAAACACTGAATTTATGCAATTGTCAAAATTTTACAGTAACAAACAAATGAAAACAATTTCACAACAAATTACCGAAATACTTTACACTGTCGGCGTATGTACATTAGTGTTACGTGCTTTGCTATGCACTACCTAGGGGTTGTGTAGGAGTTCGTCAGGCCAGTTCTGGTAGGTGTCATGCTTGCGTAGTGCATACATTTGTGGCACACTGTAAGGCTCTGGCTTTACGCCCATCAGCCCGTGTCAAGTTACCAGCTGTTTAAGGCTATATCATGGCACAGATGCCCACATTCCACATACGTGGGTATGCACCATCATATTACATGAATGTGTGACCCCAGCATAAGTTACCACGATCAACTAGATACGTGTCAAGGGCCAATGTGCGTAAAGGTAGAGCATGTAACACCTACGCACGTATACTGTATGTGTAATATAGAATGTTATGACCTTGCGTCATCCTTTATCCCCATGCATGTCGGTGTGTAAACATGAGGTACATAAAAGGTCCTATATTTATAATTTAGTACTTTGTATTTAGATATTCTTTTTTTTGGCATACATCTTATTTGTGTTAGTTCATTTTGGTACTTTTAACTTATTTAGATTACCTTATTTTGCCATTCATTTATGTGCTTTTTACTTCATATTTTTTATAGTTATTACTCTACCTTATTTGTTATGCTAAGTTCACATATTGACATATCAAGGGCACGTATGCCCACATATGTGAAATGTGGCCTTATGCATGGTGAGATAGTCCCGATCAACCGCATATGTGACACGGGCCGATGTGCGTAAAGCAAGCGTATTATAGTGTGCCGCAAATGTAACCATTGAGCAATCATCACATGACGTGTACCAGAACTGGCCTGACAAGTCGCAGCACAGCTAAAAGTAGTGCGTGGAAGAGCACATAACACCGATGTATGTGTGTAATGTGGTGCGTTGCAGCCTTATGTCAACCTCACGTTGTCCCCATGTACTGCAGGGGTTAAACCTCAGGTATAAAAGAGCCGAAATGCACACATGTGATTGCAGTTGCTGTCATCTCACTGCAACCAGGAATGTCAAGGAGCAATACATGCTGAAAAAATATTTTCATCGTTATTTTTTTTTTGGCAGGAGAACAAAATTTAGTTACTTTCCTGTATTCTTTATTGTTTACCTCAGTGTATTTGCTTAAGTATCTTCGTATTGTATACTTAGCATTAATTTTCTGATATGCTAATTCTATATTTTTGAAATTTTCTTCTCTCCAATATCTGCTTATTTTTTTGTCTGTACTATTTATGTTTCTTTCCCTATATTTTACATATTGAAATCTGTATTTAAATAGACGTTTGGTTTCATGTGTCTTAACAAATTTATGCACTTTTATGTGTTGTAGTTAATTGAATAAAAGAAAGTTTTCAATTATATGATATTCTTTTTACATCAATCCTTAGTAATTCTAAGAAGTAGAGAGCCCGATATGATAGTGCAAATATATGTTTATTTATTCTAAAGACTTAACAATAATACATGACACAAATACGCAAACATACAGTAAACATAAGAAATGTATACATTTTACACCTACATGAAATATAACATCTAAACGCAACTGACCGGCACAAGCCTGCCCCTTTTATCACAGGGCACAGCATTGTCATGTTGTCCTGGGTACCTGCGGAGTGGTAGGATTGCTGCGTCTGCTCCTGCACCAAGTGGAGACACACGCTGTGTGAGGCAGGAACCCTGGAGCGGCTTGGGACCATGCTTATGCTCACCGCCACCACGTGGCCGTATTGGCATTACGCTATATGGGTCAAGCCATGCTATTTTTCATGTCTGTACTTTTTATTTTTCTCTCCCTATATTTATAATTTAGTACTTAGTATTTCTTTATAATTTAGTACTTATTATTTATTTTTTTTTGCATTTGTCTTGTTTGTTTTTATTATTAATATTAGTTTATTTTTGGTACTTTTTATGTTTTTGTTCACTGAATAAAAGTAATTTTTTCAATAATATGTTTATTTTTAATCAATGGCTTAGGCATGCAACATAAAAAACATAACAGAAGCGGACGGCAATGATACTAGTCTGAGAGAGGAACTGAAGCCCCAAGCCCACTACAAGCCCGCCGCACAGCGTCTGTACACCATGCACATTGTTGCAACATCATCGTGGGTAGCCGAGAAGTGGTGCAGTTGCTGTGTATGCTCCTGCACTGCATGAGGACCCATGCAGTGTGTGGCAGGAACAGGGAAGCAGAGTAGGACCATACGTTAATGCCCAACAAGCAACACACCGTAAACGCTACTTATGCACCACGTTGTATGTGTGGAGTCACATAAAAGGGCAGTTTTGAAGTGAGCAGTACGTATATTTGAACATGTTGAAAGATGTGTGACTCTCCACACACGCTTGGGTGGTGCATAGCGAAACCCTTGTCTCCACTCCGTATGCCCATGTACTTAAATATGCACTATGGAAGATTTACATTGTCTTTTCGTAGGCTGTTGCCGGCTACGAATTTCTGTTCATGCGTGTGCATATGTGGCTTGGCTGGAGGCGGCAAAGCTGATAAATTGGGTGAATGATAAGCTGAAGGAAGCAGCCCAAGCGAGAGCAACCGAACGGGAGGATGAGAGAGAAGCACAAGAAAGAGAGAAGCAGCTGAAAGAGAATTCCAAGCCACCAAAAGGGAGAAAGAAAGGGCACATGAACTGGCTATGGCAGTCCAGTGCCTCTCTGGCACCCCTGAGTCCCACGCCTCCTGTGCCCTCTCACCTCCACAGCATGGGTGGCCTCATTAGGGCTTGGGATGATAACGAACCCGACACCTGGCACATCATGTCGAGCAGGTGTTTAGGAACTTCAATCCAACCCCTCAGGAAGCGGTCCTCCTCCTAGGCAAGCATCTCGCTGGCAAAGGGCAGACTGCTGTCGAGGCCCTTCCCCTGAATGAGTGACACGATCTCGCACTCGTCCAAGAGGCAATCCTTGGGGCTTACGAATTGACCCCAGACCGTGGAGTAAAAAATGGAGGACTATGCCCCAAGGAGGCTAACCAGACGTGGACAGAGCGGGCAGGCAAGAAGACACTGGCACTCGGAGGTGGACGAAGGCCTCCAATGCAACATCTATTGAGGAGGTCTTAGAACTCTTCCAGTAGAGGACTTTCTTGCCTATGCCGCCCTGATCTTGCCACCCACTTGGTGGACAAGGCTCCTGCGACTCTTTTGGAGTGCTGTAAATGGGCAGATGCCTATGACACCCACCATCCATTGCAGAGTTTCTTAAAAAAAGAAAACAAAAACACCGTCCTGCTCTCCCCCCCCCTCACTCCTGCTGCCACCTCTCAGCCTACCCAGCGCCCCAATAACCTTCCTCAGAAACCTGCGTGTGGGCATTGCAACAAACCAGGTCACACCACTGAGCAGTGCCTATCAAAGGTAGATCCTCCTCAGCAAGCTGCTGCCACCCCTCCAAATGGACTACCCAATCATAATAACAAAAACAACAGCCAGTGGAACAGAAACAACAGGCCCAAGCCTGATTTTAGCAAGAGTTTCTGTGACACCTGCAGAGTGCATGGGCACACTGCTGCCTGGGTGAGATGCCCCAAGAAAGCTACTGTTTCTGCCATTGCTATGGCTGTAACAAATCCATCCACTCTAGGCCCCCCAGCTCAGGGCCCCATATTTGTCGCACCTCCAAGAGGTCGCTATCCTGCCCACCAGGTCTTAGCTTTCGACGACACTGGTGCGCAAGTCTCCATCATCCGAGAGGATAAATTTTCTTACGGAGCCAAGGTTGATAGGCATCAGTTCATAACAATAGAGAGCCTCAACCATGTCAAGATGTTCCTACCTAATGTCCGGTTGAGAGTCACATGACCTCACTGTTCAAAGATATGTACCATGGCAGTGGCAACCTATATACCCGGAGGTTACGATGTCCTGTTAGGACAAGATTTTAAGTCTCCTCCTTACTTTTTACCATATCAGGGCCCCCGCCCTCACATAGCTCCAGACCCATTCCACGGGCCTCCAAGGACTACCTCTTCACAGCCAGTACCACTTGAAGGTGCCAGGCAGTGCCAGGCTCCATCTCTCATGGATGTTGAGCTGCGTTCGAGTCCTTCCACTGAGTCAGGAACGGCCTTAGTGCCAGTGCCAAGGCCAGACTCAAGTCTTCCTCCTGGAGCTCTAAGTTACGGTCGCTCTCCCTCCGTTGGCTTGGCCCAACTACCCCTGCCGGCAGTCAAGGAAGAGCCAATTTCAATAGGAATCCCCGAAGACACCATAACCATAGTGGACACTCCACCAATGGTGTGGCCTTGCCGGCCGCCCCAGAGTCGGTCCTCTCCACGGGTAAGCCCATCCCGAATACCATTACCTCATCCAATCCCCCTCTGTCAGCAGCTAACCGGTCCCGGAGTAATGACTCTGCCGAATTCTATTTGGTCGAAGAACTCAGGGAACCGAGCCACGCAGTATTAGGCACGTGGACGAGTGCCAAGGCCCCAGTTGTCGCAGCAGCTGGAGCAGATGCCCCTTCGGAATCTTCAAAGTGCTTGGATCCTCCAAGGCCCCCCATGGCATGTCAAACCGACCTCAGAGAGGTCGAAGGAAGAAGGGAAAAGTGCGTCAAGGTTTTCCGAAACCTTACAAGAGCCAATAGCCTCTCTGAACTAGTGCCTGGCACAGTGCCACCCTCTTATAGAGAATTCTGACCCTCTCCATACAGAAGAGAGTTTCAGACTCTGCTACTTCTACTTCTTTCTGACCCTTTGGTAACTTTCCCCTTTTCCTTTTGTACTGTCTTCAACTTATCTTCCTTGGTTTCCTTTCTACATATTTATTGCCTTGAGGCATTTATTGCATATTGTATGCTCTGTTTAGGCAGAGCCAAACTGCCAGCTACCCTGGCCGTGTATGAATTAGTACTTCTTATGAACTACTATCGTAAAAGTGCCACAACTGGCACCGTGCCCTATTCTAGGCACTTAGAATTCCATTTAACTTGGGAAAATTTTAGCCAGCAAACGTTGCTATATCTTAGAGATAATTTCGAAGCCTGGCTCATTTATACCTTGGTAGATTAGTTTTTGATTTAGTGTTATTCCCTGGTCTTTATTTTTGTGAGATTCCCATTGATTTGATAAAATGTACATTTTTTTTTCTTGTGTGTGTGTTGTCTTATTATTTAATCCCTACGAACGATTACTCCATTAATTTTCCCCTTGTTAGTGCACTAATGTTAGTGCTGATGTAATTAATACTGTTAGGCTTCGAGACAAAGTAACTTAATGAAACCATAGGGCCATTAACACACCTGAACGTGTCATATCGCTCCATCAGGGTAAACAGATAGGATGTGTTGCCTTGAACAATTGAGATAGTAGTATTATATAGGATGTAACTTACCTGTAGGTTTAATTCCATATATAACCACTTATTGTTATTCATTGTTATTCTCAGTGTGACGTTATATTTTAAGTGTATGCTTATTTGAATATAGAAAGTTAATCGTTAGTCAAGTTACACTTCATTTTGCTTAATTCTCTGCCTGTCAAGTAAGACTTCATGAATATTATAATCGGCATTCTCTGCCTGTCGAGTAAGACTTCATGAATATTATAATCGGCAGAGTTTGAATATTGCTTATATTATAAGTCCACTCAAGGGAGAATGGAAGACTCAGTAATCTATATTGCAATTGGTCCTTGTTTCTAGCTTGTCTTGTCCATTCCAACCTGTCCAGGGTTGAAATGTCCTCTAGAATGCGGAGGTGTTCAAGATTTAAGCTAGAATCAAGAAAAAGTAAAGTCTTTTACCCAAGTTTAACGCATCTGTACGAGTTACCCCTTCCATTTTGGAGGAATCTAGTCTCCTTTCTTTTGAAAAAGCTATCTCTTCTCCCATTGGTGCTCGGAATTACCCCCACAGAGACTGAAAGCGGGGCTTACCAGGGGAAAACTTCAAAAGGCCTTGAACCTAGGAGCAGAGTCTCAGAAGAACAACAGACCTAAGCCAGGTGAAACCCTGGCTCCTTACCAGACGCTGCTGCGCCCCCCCCCCCCCCCAACACCCCCGCTCCTGGGCCTGTCTTTCCCATGTTTTGGGAAGCCGCAAGTATATTTTAAAAGTCCATAGTACTGAGACTTCAAGGAGAAGACGACCAGCCTCATTACTAAGGTACTGTAAGGGAAATTCCATTTCAACCAGGGAATTGTTTTACCTTTGTCTGTATTTCATTTCCTTTTTCCAAGGTGACTTGTGCAGTGTTTCATTCCCCCTTGCCATCTGGGCTCAATTCTGTAATTACTCCCCTGTGATACTAGTAACATCCCCCTAGTGAATCTTGCATTTGCAGACAAACGCTGTGCCTGGCTGTGGTCGGAATTGGAAATCCTCTGAAGCTTGCAATCTTGATCCGTTGCGCAATTTTCCTAAAAGCCGTGGCCGGACTGCTCCCACCACGTGTTCGGGTGGACTGAAAAGCAGTTCACCTGCCCCTTGTATTCCTGGAACTGTAAATTCCTGTAAATATAGTGCTTTAAAACTAGAGTCCAGCTTTTATGTAAATTCCTCCCTCCTCAGTAAAATCTGCCTTATGCCTGAGAAATTTAGTTTTTCAGTTTTTTTTTTCTTTGTTCAAACCATCGTCCTCCAGTCAAGGCCTAAATTTTAATGTAATTGTATTTCTGGAGGAGACGAGGGGGAATTTAATGAATATATATATATATATATATATATATATATATATATACATATATATATATACATACATATATATATATATATATATATATATATATATATATATATATATATATATATATATTCTAATTTGTGATTGGCCCCACTCTTTCCATCTCCAAAATTATATCATCCATTTTCTCAGCTATCTATAGATATAATAATAATAGTAATAATAATAATAATAATAATAATGATAATATTACTTCATATCTCTTCTTTAGTTGCTTTGACTTTATTATTCTGAAAAAACTGTTCTTTGCTACACATCAGTTTGTAAGAAGAAACTTGATATAGAGAAAATAAAACAACTTAATAGGATAGATGGTTCATCTTAAATCTAATATAGACCATTATATGATATATATATATATATATATATAGTATATATATATATATATACATACACACAGTAATACCTCAATCTTACCCGATTCGAGTTATGTGAATTTACAATAGCTCAAACTTTTCATTGGAACCTAACTAATTATTATACACAAGTAATTTACATACACATGAAAGGAAACACAACATTTTCGAACCATGGAGAAACCCTGCAAAGGTGTTTGTTCAATTTCTTTTATGTAATTTATAAGTTTTGAAGGTTTTATAGCAAATTAAATGACATAAACAATAAAAATAATAATTTTTTTTCTCTCTTTTTACTGAGATGAAAGAATTTTTATGGTACATGTAGTATGTACTATGTTTATTAATAGTAATAATGATAATAATAATAATAATAATCATAATCATAATAATAATAATGGTAACAAATAATAATAATAATAATAATATAACTGTAATTACAATATTCGTGATAGTATTTTAAAGAAATGACCTTTCCATTTCACTTTAAGTAAGGGCAACTCTTCTCTATCTCTCTTACTGAGATGAAAGAATTTTTATGGTACATCTACTATATCTCCTTTATGTTTATTAATATTTTCAAATGATGATAATAATAATATAACTGTAATAACAAAATTATGCATATAAAGAATTCTTTCCGTCATCTTTCTTTTTAACTTTTTAACTCCACAAAGCCTCAAGTCCAGAGCTGTCAAATATGTCAGTAATGTGACAGGAGGGAGAATGTTGCCAGATTAGTGATCAATGATTTTTATGTAATTCTCTTTCTCTCTCTCCTCTCTTCATGTATGTAATCTTCACACGCTCCTCTATTTTTACCAATCATGTATTTCTTTTTTTAAAGGTAATGTATTAAGCTAACTTTTGAAGGGAATTACAATAACTTTAATTTCATTTAAAAGTTAGCTTAATACTTACATAAAGACGACTCTTCTCTCTCTCTCTCTCTCTCTCTCTCTCTCTCGTAGTTAGCGGTAGTGTAGAACATTTTTAACCGATCTATTTTTACCTTTACCTTCTAGAACTGTAAATGCCTGTTCTAAAATAGTCACATAACTTTGAGTTGTATTAGTCCAAATAAAAAGCACTGTTTCTTCACGAAAAGAAATTTCAGAGACAAGGAGAAAGAGATTTAGAATAAAGAATTTCTGAAAATGTGGTTGAGAAGACTTCTAAAAATAGACCTTCCCGTTGGTCAGAAGGGGGAAGAAGAGAGAACTATGTTGTACGTATGTAATCTTCACACACTCCTATATATTTACCAACCAATGATTTTATTATCAGTAATGTATTAAGCTAACTTGTTTAAATGAAATTACAGTAACTTTAATTTCATTTAAAAGTTAACTTAATATTTAGGGAGCATGATTAGGGTCATATTTTGTGTTCAAACTCTGGAAGTAAGCATTTATTAGCATCTTTAGAGACCGTGCCAAAACTTATGTGAAAATTCCACATGCGCGGAGATCTGGATCCTAACCTCGTCCAAGTTTGAGTTATTACCGTATATATATATATATATATATATGATATAATATATATATATAATATATATATATATATATATATATTTATATATATACATATACATATACATATACATATACATATACATACACAAAATTTCTTAATTCGCATTGAACTGTATATAATCTAAAACAAGACTTTCGAAACATCTGGCCTTCATATGTGAATAAGGGGCCACCAGCAAGTTATGTTTTTTTCTGTGTTCCCTAAAGAGCGATTATGTGATGAAATGATTTGTGCAATAATTTACTAATAAAAAGATGAAGCCACAACTGAATGCATATTTTGGCGGAGGAGAGCTAGAAATAAATCCATTATTGTTGTTAATGTCCCAAATATTCAGAAAGGCTTTGAATATCATTGCTTGCCTCAGCGGATTAGAATGTTGGTATACGACAGAGAGAGAGAGAGAGATAGGGAAAGAGAGAGAGAGAGAGAGAGAGAGAGAGAGAGAGAGAGAGAGAGAGAGAGACAAACGACATTGTTTGTTTTATATTTTTGAATTCCTGAATTAATTCTGGTAGCCTTGCGCTTACATTATTTACAGACATCTAAGCCATGTGGAAAATGCAAGGTTTCAGAAGGATTGTGCTTTTCCACCAATATTCCACTTGAGAACTGTAGCCGAATATTTGAAAGCTATAATTTTTGGCTGGACCAGCAAGCAACCAACTATCATTGTTCATATTTTTTGCTCCAGTGAGGTTGGGTGGATTTAGGAGTTAATGCTTTGCAATAGCACAGTTGGCACGTGCGAGCTTTCGTTCTGGTTCAATAGGCATTTCTCTCCTTTTCGAGGGCTGGGCTAACGGTTGCTGTTGCTTCCTCAGTATCCATTTCTGGATGACATCCGACGCCATTACCTATTCACAATTGTTTAATTATGTAAAGGTCTGTATCGGTGTAAATAGAATTAAGCTGAACTATCTATCCCATTACGTTCAAATTACAAAGTGTGTATTATTTACTCTATATCAAGTTTCTTTCTACATCAAGTTTCTTCAGGATAATAAAGTCAAAGAAACTAAAGAACAGCTATGAAGTATTATTATTATATCTATTATAGATAGCTGAGAAAGAGATGATATAATTTTGGAGATGGAAAACAGTGTGCCAGTCACAAATTAGAATCGCTGTAGAATTTGTTATCGCTAAGGATTGTAGCCTTGCGTTTGCATCCGGAATCCTTGGGGCGCACCGGAAGGATAATCGTCACTGCTGCAAGTGTTATTCGGAGAATGCCTCGGAGCTGGCGCCAAAGACGAGAAATCCCGTCGCTGTCAAATTTCGTTTGAGAGTTTTCGTATTGACGTCAAAAAGATACTATTATTTACAGCTAATAAGGGCACCCAAAGATTGCATCCTCCGCCGAGGCAATGTCATTTATACGTTTAACTTAAGTGTGGTAAGCATTATCGACATCGTCATCCGGCGCCTATTCAGTCGTTGTAAGAAGGCAGCTTACGTTTCGCGAAATGTTTGTTGTCTTGGCTTTATACAGTAATATAATTAAGCCTAAGCATATATACAGGGTCTTTAGGCCCAAGCCCCAACCCCAAGTGCTACAGAATGACTTTCTGTGACGTTTTAAACCTTGTTTGGTGGCCAACTCATTATGAGTGTAAATATTTTTGGTTTGTTGTAAGGTTTGCTTAACATTTGTCTTCAAAGAGAGAGAGAGAGAGAGAGAGAGAGAGAGAGAGAGAGAGAGAGAGAGAGAGAGAGAGAGAGAACTTCTCGAAGTAAGTCAGTCCTTAGTTGACAGATGTCTCTACCCACATACTGGCGAAACACGAGAGGATTGTTGGTTAGTCCTCCAAAAAGTCAAGCATATCATTCACAAGAGTCCCACAACCGCCCTTGCCCGGTATCCTAACGGTAAACCTACACCCTGGCCTATGCCCTAGTGCCTCCTACTGGAAGGTCGTGAGTGGGTCCTAGCTACCTTGTCATAGCTATAATTCGGTCATCAGTAATTATATTGGTGCCTTACCTCCCGTTTTCTTTGTTGGCCTCCCCTTCCCGTCGTATGAAAGAAACTACCGTTTACCTTTCCTCTTACCTTGATATTATCGACGATGGTATCGTTCTGCTCGACTTGATCGCCGATTGCTACCACGATTCCTTCGTAGCCATTGTCGTAGAGAACGGCACTGCCGAATGCCCTCTCTGTCACCGCAGAGATTAGAAATAAGTGCCAGAATAATCCCAAAGCATCTTGAAGCTCTGCCTTGTGATTTTCACGTTGAAATACTGAGGTTTATATCAGTTCGAACTTTCGTATCCTAGATGGCAGTTTTCTGTGGTGTTTTTCTCAGTTTGAACTGTTTTATACGAGATGATACGATCGAGTGCTGTTCGTTTGTCTCGAGAATTGAAAATGAGTAATTATTTCTCCACCCGTTTCCTCTTCAAGTTTCGATTGATGTTACGTTTTTATTATCTTGGGACGTCTCTCCCAAAGAATTGCCATAAGCTTCTTTTAAATCTTTGTTTGTTTTGTGGTTTGATTTTTAGTAATAGTCTGTAGTGGACTTTTTTGTCTTTTCTGTATCTCGATATCTTTTCATGCGCATTGTTTATTTGTTGCTCTGCTAAGTGTTGTCACCTTCAGACCGCTGTTACTGTCACGAAATTTGTTTCGTCATGTTTAGCTGAATGCTTACGCCAATTCCTTGCGCCGTATCCGGGACCTTCTGCAGGATATTTTTGTTTCACTGTTCTTCTTACTCGGAGGAGAGAAAATAAATAAGTTGCACTAGTGACTTTTTTCTCAGCTCACTAGTGGATACTAGTCTACACAGTCACCAAAGCACTTTTCACTAGTGCCACTTTTTAATAATCCACTTTTACTCGCTAGTGGATATTAGTCTATACAGTCACCAAAGCCACTTTTCACATTGCCACTTTTCAAGAATGCTACTTTACTCTCTAGTGGATGCTAGTCTACACAGTCCAAGTGCCATTTTTTATTAGTGCACTTTTCAGCAGTGCCATTGTGCTTGCGAGTGGATGATAATCTACAAAGCCACTAATTCACATAATAAATCTCGGAATTGGAAGCTCCAAGCAACTGTCACTATTATTTTTATTGCAGAAATATCCATGATCAGCGATTTGAGCTATGATCACTGATATAATCACCACCTGATGATCATTATTCTCGGTAAAATTAACAATCACCATTTGAACAATTAGTCATGTTTGATATCACAAACACGATTTCACATTTAACTGTTATTTCGAGGAACATCAGAGTATTAGCCTACACTTGTCACTATAAAGAGCACCATTTGTTATCAGTTTATTTCCTCCAGTTAATATTCATTGTTATCGTTATAAAAGACGTATATAATAACAGCTTTTCGTTCTAAGTTTGAAGATTGGAACGCTGTTTTCTCTGTGACATTGCACCCTTGGACTAAATACCGAATGACTTCATTGCCATGCTGCTTCGTCAGTGTAAGGAGAGAGAGAGAGAGAGAGAGAGAGAGAGAGAGAGAGAGAAACCACCAGTAGAACATTAAGGGTTATGACGTCAAATGGCCGGAAATCGTAGGATTGTGTAAGAAGATCCACGTAAAGACATATGGTTTAATGATTATTATTATTATTGTTATTATATTATTATTATTATTCTGCGTGAACGGATCATTGGTCAAATCTTATCTCGCTCATTGTGGCAGTGGTAAATTTTGTGAATACTCCCCATGATTCATAAACGCCATGCACATGCGAATGAGCGCTTTTTCACACACACACACTTACACGCACACACCCCTGTTTGTTCGCTCCTTCTAAGGGATGGTGGTGATGATGATGATAACAGATGCGGAGCTTCGTCGAACTAAGGTCGCTTTTGCCGTCCTATGGGATTAGCTCTTCGGCCTTAGCGTGCTTGCTAAGTGACACGGGGGCGCCTTAGAGATGGATAGAGTCAATGTTGACATAATCTTCTTACGGAATGAGTGAACAGAGCTATTGATATCACCATTGCAAGGTCAGGTGTCGCTGTATTCATAAGAAGTTTGTTGAAAAGTGCGTCATCTTTTTTGGCTTATCTGAAAGAGGATTTCCGATTCTGATGTGTGTGTGTCATAGTCTCTCAGGTGGTATACAACTCTGCATTCAAACAAATGACTATCTTGAAAATAGTAGAGACGTCTGCATATATATATATATATATATATATATATATATGATATATATATACATATATATATATATATATATATATATATATATATAGATATATATATATATATATATATATATATTTAAATGTAATTCTGATTCATATGACAAGTAATTTTCAGTATATATATATATATATATATATATATATATATATATATAGTATACACATACACACTTACATACATACAAGCACACACCCAGTCATAAAAGACTCGTGCCCCTCGTACCTTAGGCTAGATACATTGGGTTAGCGGTGGGGCTCTATGACGAGTTTAAATAGATTGACATTTTAATTAAGCTTTTTTTACTCGTGTCGTCCGTCACTTACGAATCTCTTGTTGCCAGAAGCGTAACAGCTATCAAATCTCTTTCTTTTGTGTTTGTAGATGACTTATTTTCTTGTTGTTAACATTTTCTGTGTTGTAGGTGACTAACCTTTGCATTTCATTACCCAAGAGCGGTTTTGTTTCATTCTCCCTTCCTCTCCTCCCATTTCGAAAAATGAACGCAGAGCAAATCAATAGGTCAGTAAAGGCAGATAAGTTTAGCAGAATAATTGTGTTGAGGTATTTATTACCGAAAGCCGACTTCCTCCTCCCCTCTCCCCCTCCCTCCCCCCCTTTCCCAGCCACTTTCTAAGTCCCTCAAATATAAAGGTGTAGAGGATTTTATAAATGATATAAATAGTGGCACAGTAAGAGTGTTCTGTTACTTTAAATATATTGAAGAGACAAAGTAAATTTTGCCTCTGGGTTTGGAAGCAAGTACTATTTTGGCGAAAAGGTGGTAGATGATTCATAAATTAGAATTTTCTTTGTAATTTGAAAGTTTAGAGGTTCTTAAATACTTGGAAAATTATTGAAGATTTTGTCAATTAGTCTAGTATAGCAACCAGCCCTTTCAAAGGTAGTTTTTTTTATGCAATTCAGGGCATTCTGATTATGTAGTTGTAGAGTTATCAAGATTAGGGGACTTTGCGTTACCGTTTCTCACAGACTTTAAAGTTGGCCATCCTGGAGGAGAGAGAGAGAGAGAGAATAATCCAGATTTATTCCTTAAGATTCACTATCGGAAACTGAATTAATGTTTTCAGGTGTTGATAGTCACTGACTTATATTTAACAATATATTTTTGTCCGCATGCTTAATTTACGATATCAGATCCATAACAATTGTTATTTTCTCTCTCTCTCTCTCTCTCTCTCTCTCTCTCTCTCTCTCTCTCTCTCTCTCTCTCTCTGATGAGAAATCCGATGGTCAATGTAGTGGGAAAGTCCCATTCTGTGGGGAAAACTATTTATTTGTTTAATTTTTTTAGGTAGATTACTGCGAATGATTTGAATTCCCGGTGAGCATTTTATATTTACCTGAATTTGTATTGCCGTTCTTCTTTTAGAGACGTTTCATCTGTGATCTGCATTTTGGTCTTAGGTGTGTCCACACTACAGTGAAACATTGCCATAAACATGTCAGGTAACTTATCAATTCATATCATTAACAGGTAGAGAAAAAGTCAGCGACTGTAAGTGAAGAATGATTTTTTCGCAAGTACTTTTCTGGCAACCGCGCGAACCACTACTTAGAACTGACAGAAGTCTTTGACTTGTTTTCAGCTGTTTGTGATATGTGTGCGATAAGTTGGCGACGTGTTTATGGCAAATGGATGCATCCTTATCCATCTATATATCTTTGATAATGAAATGGGAGCGGATCTGATCTTATTAATCCTTCCCCGGGTGACGGAAGGGAAGACATGATCCAGTCCCCCACCCCCTGCAAGCTGATTTGTCCGGCCCGGTTGGGGTCGGGGTAGGTAGGGGAACATGAGGGTAGGGGAGACATACACACCCTCCTTTTGCAAACCTGTTTGTCCGCTCTGGGGGCTCCATTAAGTTCCTTTGTAAAATAGATGTCATTTTGTATTTTTATTTTTGTCTTGTACTCAATTTTTAATGTGGAAGACTCATCGAAGTCCGTGTTGATTTTTACTATCCCTTTACTTTCTGAAGTTATGGTAATTATATCTCAGAGGTATTTCTGAAGACCCAAATTCCCAAATACTGGTTGGAAAAATATATCAAATATGTCACTTATATCGTGATATGATATGAAAATTTCTTGTGAAAAGTCATTAAGTATTTCATGAAATGCTGGGAATATGTAGGGTAAGCATTGTTAATTTATAAGGTATTGAAAATATTTATTAAAAAGATAACGTCTGAATTTCATTTTTTTTGTGTAACTGAAATTCATATATCAAATTATTTAGTATCAGTATCAGAGATGCTCAGGACAGGAGTGACTTGTAAAAAAAAAAAAAAAACAAAAAAAAAAAAAACATTGCTAAGAAAAAGTAATTTACATGCATAAAACATAGGGTCATTTCATCAAAACCAGACTGAACCCTAACATAGAAGATCTAAGATATAATCTTGGAATTATTGTGGGGAATCCGACGATTTTTTCAGTCCTTACTTTGGAAGGTCTGCGAAACCCCATCCGCCGTTCTCACTCCTCTGTTCGTATTCGATCTTCGGAGGCTGAGCGATTTTCTTAGACCAACATCCCTGTCGAAGTGAGCGGATTGTGTTGTCAGGGATACCGATGGCTGACATCTGTTTGGGAAAGTGGTTGAGGGTTGTCAGTTAATGGCCTGGTTTAGAAACACTTTTGGTACAGCTGGATTATGTCATTATGATTGTTTGTCTAGATCGATGTAAAAGGCGGAAGTGTGAAAGCTTCTATCATGTTCCTGATTTTAGAGATGACTGGGGTGAGGAGCAGATCAGGTTTTCTATTCATGTTATGTGGAAATGGTGTGTTTTTATAAATTCTTGAAAAAAAAGAAAGAAAAGTATCTATATGAGATTAATTTGGTTCATTTGTCTTTCCAACTTACTGGCACGTGTGAATGTTTCGGCTCCAGAAGGTGAACTTATGTGCATTTGGTATAAGAGTGGTTTTGCAAAACTCAAGCCTTTAACCTATCTGGGTCCCAAATTCTCCCCTTTTAAAGACTCCGGACAAACCATGATGCACACCATTAATTTTGCGGTTCTTTTAAAAAGAAATCATAGCAATATTCAGTCAATTTCAGTGGTCAGTCGATACTCCGCAGTCATTGCCTCCAAATGAATTTCATTGACGTTGAATGCTACCTACTTGAGAGTACACTGAAAAGAAAATCCGCTTACTGTTGGGTAGATGCCGAAGTCCAGGTAATCTCCAACAGATCCAGTGTCGTGGTCAGTAGGGTACACAGAGGCTGTCTCCGCTGTAACCTTGGCCGCTGTAGGTTGTGGAAAATGCGTCAGTTTTGATCTGTAGTTGGAACTGGGAAAACAGTTATTTATTTTGCATAACCACAGGTTCTTGTGGACGAGCTGATGAAACCTTTTCGTTGGCTGCAACCTGACTAATGATACTTTGCTGAGTCGTCGTCTCTTAGTAGAGAACTATAGTAGATTTTATTCCTTTCATTAATTACATTGAGTATGTTAGAACTTCTTGCCTCATCTACGCCAGAACACTAGACAGGGCGATCAAAACTTTTAGCCAGTTTAAGTGATGGTTATGGTTTCCCTTACAGAATTAGCAGTACTTACGAATATAGTCCAAGGGCTGGATCCTGTGATTACCAGAGAGGAAGCTTTTCAGGTCAAGGTACTGCAAAGAGTAAGCATCCGTCACCCCAAAGAAACTCCTGCCCGCTGAAGTATTCTCCGTCAAACAGCGTCCACGTGTTCCCGTTTGGGTTGTGGGTCTATCACCAGCATACCTTATAGAGCTTGCCTGACGGTACACAACAGAAGCACAATAAATGCTAGAGTCTTTACTACAGTAAAACATGTCATAGCACATGTCTGCAACTTAACGCATACCCATCACAAACTTACTAAAAAACAAGTCAGCGACCGTAATTTGAGGACAAAATTTTCACAAGGGCTGATCAATTGTTTGAGGCACTGGTTAGAAATACCAATAAATAGTTGAAATGTATTGAACCTGTTGTGGTATGTTTGTTGGCGACGTGTGTTTGTGACATGTTTTGCTGCAGTGAGAATGAACTCAGAAATGAATACTGTTTACATCACTCATTCAGAGCCGTAGATTCAGGTATAGCTAGAGGGGGGTGTATAGAAAATATCTTACAACGTCAAATCAGAAATTACCGTCTTTGCTTTGATGAATGTTGTATTACTGATTTATGTGTGTGTGGTGTTTTTTTTCTTTTTCTTTGTTTTAAGTGTCACATCTGTGTAAAAGCGTTCGGGAGTTGGCGAAAGTCTGGTGTTTTACTGCTTTCCTCTCTTTCATTAAATTAGATATCTACTCCAGACTTGACGTATTAAACTATATGGGGTTAGACATAACAGGGTCTTTTGCAGTGAAGCAAAATGAGAAATTAGATGAAGGTTAAAAACCTTTATAAAAGTACAAGCCACGTAAAATAATATGACATGAGAAAATATTATAAGAGGTTACATTTTGTAACGAAATGGACTAACCGCATTTCTGAAGCGCTGGGAAATCGACTCGCAAATTCTATTCCGTGGGACACAAAGTACACGCGGCCGCTGTACTCAACGTTGTAATTGTTGTTCTCATAGTACATCCACCTGCAAAGGAAGGTGATGGTGATTGTCAATCAGTCAGTCAATACAGACACACATACACACACACACACACACACACACACACACCACACATCATATATATATATATATATATATATATATATATATATATATATATATATATATATATATATATATATATATATATATATATCAAGTATAAAAGGTCATTAAAACACTCTGGGTTTAAAGCTAAGACTATATTTCGGTGGACTGACTTCCACCCTTATCAATCAAGAAATGAATAATTACTTGATAAGGGTGGAAATGAGTCCACCGAAATATAGTATCCTTAACTTTTAAACCAGAGTGCTTAAGACGTATTCTGTCTTAACAGAAGAATTTATTTACACACACATATATCATACATACAATACATACATAACATATATATATATCCTATATATATATATATATATATATATATATATATATATATATATATATATATGTGTGTGTGTGTGTGTGTGTATTTATATATGCAAACTGTATAAATTAGTTTTCTCACTTCTGCATTGACCTAAATGATACAGCTATGTAGCTACAGCTCTTATGCACAGTTGCTTATTACTGAATAATGAAACTATATGAAGCCGTTAAATACAGCTGTATAAAAGTTTTGTATATAAGTAGTTTATTTCTGTTCCCCGAAACTATACTGTACTTCCTTCTAATTCTCTTTTAAGGAATAAAGTATATATTTTTATTCATTATTTTTCTTATTGATCACTAGTATGCACTCTATTTTATGAATGTTGCAGGCAAGAAGATGGGATTTTGCTTTTTCTGCTATCATGCACGCTTATAAACAACAACAACAATAATAATAATAATAATAATAATAATATAATAATCAATAATAATAATAATAATAATAATAATAATAATAATAATAATAATACAAAAAGCAAAGTAACGAGAACTGAAGGGATAAAGCTACCAGATGGGAGCAACATCAAACACATAGATGAGACAGGATACAAATACCTGGGAATAATGGAAGGAGGAGATATAAAAACACCAAGAGATGAAGGACACGATCAGGAAAAGAATATATGCAGAGACTCAAGGGCGATACTTAAGTCCAAAACAAAACTCAACGCCGGAAATATGATAAAAGCCATAAACACATGGGCAGTGCCAGTAATCAGATACAGCGCAGGAATAGTCGAATGGACGAAGGCAGAACTCCGCAGCATAGATAAAAAAACCAGGAAACATATGACAATACACAAAGCACTACACCCAAGGCAAATACGGACAGATATACATCAACGAAAGGAAGGAGGGAGAGGACTACTAAGTATAGAGGACTGCGTTAACATCGAAAACAGAGCACTGGGGCAATATCTAAAAACCAGTGAAGACGAGTGGCTGAAAGAGTGCATGGGAAGAAGGACTAATAAAAGTAGACGAAGACCCAGAAATATACAGAGACAGGAGAAAGACAGAAAGAACAGAGGACTGGCACAACTAACCAATGCACGGACAATACATGAGACAGACTAAAGAACTAGCCAAGCGATGACAATTGCAATGGCTACAGAGGGGAGAGCTAAAGAAGGAACTGAAGGAATGATAACGCGGCACAAGATCAGGCCCTAAGAACCAGATATGTTCAAAGTACGATAGACGGAAATAACATCTCTCCCATATGTAGGAAGTGCAATACGAAAAATGAAACCATAAACCACATAGCAAGTGAATGCCCGGCACTTGCACAGAACCAGTACAAAAGAGGCATGATTCAGTGCAAAAAGCCCTCCACTGGAGCCTGTGCAAGAAACATCAGCTACCTTGCAGTATAAGTGGTACGAGCACCAACCTGAAGGAGTGATAGAAAACGATCAGGCAAAGATCCTCTGGGACTATGTATCAGAAACGGATAGGGTGATACGTGCAAACAGACCAGAACGTGACGTTGATTGACAAAGTCAAGAAGGAAAGTATCACTCTTTGATGTCGCAATACCATGGGGGACACCAGAGTTGAAGAGAAAGAGAGGGAAAAAATGGATAAGTATCAAGATCTGAAAATAGAAATAGAAGGATATGGGATATGCCAGTGGAAATCGTACCCATAATCATAGGAGCACTAGCACGATCCCAAGATCCCTGAAAAGGAATCTAGATAAAAACTAGAGGCTGAAGTAGCTCCAGGACTCATGCAGAAGAGTGTGATCATAGAAACGGCACACATAGTAAGAGTGATGGACTCCTAAGGAGGCAGGATGCAACCCGGAACCCCACACTATAAATACCACCCAGTCGAATTGGAGGACTAAGATAGAGCAAAAAAAAAAAAAAAAAAAAAAAAAAATAATAATAATTATAAATAAGTTATCTTCAGATGAACCCCAAGAAGGGTTCGAAAGCTTTTATAAGGTTTTTATAAATTATACACGAACTTTTAACATTTTTAGTATATTATAAAGTATTTATAAATTTACATGAACTTTCAATACTTTTATTATTGTGGACCCATTAGAGCATTGTATAAACTCTCGTGATTGAGAGTTTTTTCCCAAGAAAAAAAAATAACATTGTCCATTTTTTTACCATTACAGACAGCCCATCCAATGAAAACACTTCCAGGCAAATTCTGCACGCCTATGCTTGCTTCACAAACTTATAAAAATAACAACAATGACAATAATAGAGTTAACTTACATGCCAGTTTGTAAGACGCTCTCGATGTCGTCGTTGAAACCGCTGCCGAAGAGGTCAGGAATATAGTCGTATATGTCAGCGTATTCGCCGCGTCCGCCCAGGCGGCTGTAGATTCGGGTGTAGAGCCTCTGCGGGTTTCCCTCGCTGCGATCCCCGATGCTCGACGCTGTGGCAGATTGGACCATTTGGTTTTGGAAATTGGGATTTTCGCTCTGAGCGAAACTTTAGTTTTTCTTTTTCATGAGGTTAATCGTTCATCAGTTTTATGCGTCAATGAACTTTCTTTTATGATGGGATGCTTAGGCTGACTCGATTCTGTTTCGTATACTGCATTTTATTCATACTTATATATGATTGGGTTGCTATGCACCAGAGCCATGAATACTAATAGGCTGGCAAGATATTTTAAGTTGCATAGCTAAAGGAAAGTTTTATATTTTAACTGCATATATATATATATATATATATATATATATATATGTATATGTATGTATATATATATGTATGTATGTATTTATGTATATATTTATAGTATGTGTATGTACACATACACAGACACACACTTATATATAGATTATATATATATACATATATATATATATATATATATATATATATATATATATATATACGTAGCTGATACATACACGATGGATATCTGAAAGGGGAGAAGCTCAGGCTCAATTAATTTCTTTCCACTCAGAATGAGGTCTAGTCTTTGGTATAGCCACAAAAAGAGAGAAAAAGGGTTGAAAGACTTGAATGGTATGACAGTCGCTCAACTAACCTTCGCAGCCAAAGTTCCAGCTAAAAGATACCGCATACCAACAGCAGTGTCTTCATCGTGATGTTTTATGGCAAACTTGCTTCTGAATAAAATGGCCCCGTTCCTCTCCCTTATAAGCCTTACCTTAAAAGAGCAGGAAATGATAACAGTGTTTCTTTCTTATCAGTCGGATTCTCTGATTTCGTCATTGTTTTTTTAGCTGAAATATTCTTCAAAGCTGTTCGGGATCAGCTTTTATACTTTGACAATTTGAGCAATTTTTTAGGACCATCTTGTGCTTGCAGAAGTATCAATGTGTTTTTCAATAGTGGGCAGTTTTATTCAATTCCACTTACTTATTTTATTCAATGCTTCACTTAGTAACTATATTCTGAGAATCCTAAGGTGATGGAAATTGACCATATGTTTTTAACAGACACGTGACTCGCTATCGCTGTGTAGATACTGAAAACAGATTTCCCTTTGTTTTTGTCGTCTGAGATATACAGTCTGATTCTTATATATATATAATATATATATATATATATATATATATATATATGTTGCGTGTGTGTGTGTATATATATATGTATGTATATATATACATATATATATATATATATATATATTATATATATATATATAATAAACAATGACATACAGACAGCTGTTTCACACAAAGCTGCCTCTTATCTACAGTGTTTGTATGTATGTATGTGCCAGTGTATAAATGGATAAAAACTTGAGTTCCATTGGATTTCATAATACAGATCTTAGTATGAATTTCTAGTACAATTGCTGGATTAGTTCGTTTTGCAGTATTTATGAAGTTACTCATGATTATGATCGTCAGCTTCATTCAGGTCGTCCCAGACTAGATAGGTACCATTCACCAAGCTGCTACCAGAACAGTACCCATTATAGTAAGTGTTCCAAAGGCTTTGTTTTCAGCTGTGACTGACTAGTCTAATCAGGCAGGTGGCTTGGTGGAAGCTTAGGAGTTCAGATTAGGAGCAAATGCACTTATGCGAGTAGGCTGACTTATCTCCTTTCATAGTTATTTATTTTTATTCCATTCATTTATCTTCGTTATTTCTTTTACGAAGTTTATTTCGCATTTGTGTATTTTTCTTTTGTTATAAAGCAGTTAACTACTTTCCTTGCTAGGGCTCTTGGCTTAGTAGCATTCTGCTCTACTAAGTTGTGTTGCAACGGATAAAATTATAATAATTATAATATGCTATGTTGTAGTGACTAGATGAAAATCTTCCTTAACATTCTTTTAAACATTTCTGTACGCCAGTGCTTCCATAATAAGCCTGTTTTAATTTTTGTTTCTACTTTTTACGGGTGTTGAACAGGCGAGGTTCCCACAGTGGTTGACGAACTAAGTCGCTATTCTTTAAACTCTAGAAAAGATAAGCTGTGAATAGTAAGGCCCCTCGATTCTTTTGGAATCAAATAATGATTTTCATATGATGGTCCTAGTTCTTTCTATTGAGTTGATTCAGCAGTAATTATTTTCATTTGACTTATGCCACTTGTACACGGAGGCTGCATGGGCAGTTCAGTAGTTAGGTTTCTATGTACGCGTGTTTTAAAGTGTGGCGCTTGTGAAGTAACCCATTCATTTCTCACTTGTTCATATATTCATTGAAACGCATCTTCTATATATAGATATATATATATATATATATTATATATATATATATATATATATGTATATATAGAATATATATATATATATACACACACACACACACACACACATATATATATATATATATATATATATATATATATATATATATATATATACAGACAGATAGACAGAGAGAAGGAAAAAAACATAAAACAGGG
>NC_087215.1:47554175-47561675 GCF_015104395.2 Macrobrachium nipponense | reverse complement strand
CCTTTGTTATCCGAGGATGGAGGTTGACGCTTAGGACAACGTCTCGCACGGTCTCTTAACTCCCTAGTGCTGTCGGAGACGGCGGCTCTTGAGTACGCTCAGAGCCGCTGTTTAAGATCATTGCAAAGTCGTTACTTTTGAGCATGCAATGTGACTTGTACGACTTTGCGGTTGCTAGGAGAAATTGCAGGAGTTTGCCTCAGTGTGTTTCTGAGCCTCCAACCTGGAAGGCCGCTATTATTGCTAGTGGAACGATTTTACTCCTCGCCCTATTGCAGAGCTACGTCTTGAAGCTGTATAGCATATTGGATATCCTTTCTCTGCAGCAAGGATATTTTATTCTTCAATTTGTGCACTGCCCTTGGTTCAGTAAAAGCCAAGGGGACCTCTCTGTCCCAAGGTAATAAGAGTTATACCGGTATTTATTTAGATCACGGCTTTGATCCTCTGCTGACGTCATTATTGGAGATTGTGAAAGCCTATTCCAACACCATAGTTTGGGATCAATTTTCCCTGCCACCCAGATTAAACTTCCAGACGTGGAGTGTGTTATTGTCTTCCAAGAGGAGACCTATGAAGTTGTTAGGGATATTAGTTTGTATTTGTTAGGGTATTCTTACTTTTCGCTTGCCTCCTCCTTTCTGTACCCTCTCCCTTTTTAGTATGTATGTTGATGACCTGTCTTTAATCTGTAATTGTTTTCTTTTGCAGGAAGATAAGTATGGGTGTTTCTCATTAGTTACTGTATATTGAGGTTCAGGTGTTATTTCTGTCTGGAACTTATGTATTAAAATTAAGCATTTTTTTGTGGTATTTTCTTTGTCCCCTTGAATTGACTTTGCACTCTTATTGAAGTTGGATGCTATTCCACCTTTTGTGGACTTAGTATGGTGTTTTGGTGAATACTATTTGATGAAAGAAAGTTGTTTTTGTGTGGTGGTCAAACCAGCCATCACATATATAATATATATATATATATATATATATCTATATATATATATATATATATATATATATATATATATATATATATATATATATATATATATATATATATATTTATATATCAATTCAGAATGCCGAAGACACATGATTGTTTTTAAGAGATTTAGATTCATAGAGAAACGTTTACGCACATGACTATGTGCATCATCAGTCTGAAAAATGACATAATAATAACATTAAAAATACTAAAAATACACAGGATTCTTAAAATGACAATTAAAAACATTAAAAGACTAAAATTATAGGCAAAGTAAAAACAACTGCTGTTACACCAACCTTCAGGTACAGAGGAAGAAGATAGAATGACCAAAGAAGGAACTACAACCTCCAAAGACGACTATGCCAGATATAGTTGAGCAGAGGAGCAGCCACCGTTTAACGATGGAACGATCTTTTATATATAATGACTCTAAGGTCGTCAAATAATCTGCATCCTTAGAATATGCTAATATGGAAAAGTGCTGTTTCTTGACCTCAATTTTACAATTAATAGCATGATTTTTTATATTTGAATGTTCTGATCTGCTCAATCTTTGTCCCGTTCTAAAACTCACCCTCCCAAGTGACTGTAATAACGCATCTGCAACAACCTCTCGTTGATCCAATATAAGTACCAGGACATCCTGGGCATGTAAACTTATATACCACATTGGGACCTCATGAAGGGCTGCAGACGGTCCTTGAAGCCAAACAAAGAGCCAATTTTACTGGGATTATTAGATTATTAATTTTAAATTTAATGCACGGTATTTCAGTTTCAATAATCTGTTTCAATTTATGCGAAAATTTGGAGTTAAATTTTACTTTTCATGGTTTTTACTAGGTCTCTTTTTTAACAACTCTAGAACTTGCTGTGCAAGATTCTATGTTTTATTTTAATCAAAAATTGTAATTCTCAGGTATATGGTGTTCTATGGGTTCTCCTTTAGGACCTTTATTTGCAAATTTTTTTATGTCTTTTTAGAAACAAAAATTTTTTAGATTGTTGTCCGTCTTCTTTAAACCATTGTTTTTTTACAGAAGGTATGTAGACGATACCTTTGTTCTTTTTAAGTATCAGTGGCAGGCCACTCAGTTTTAGAATTTTATTAATCAGCAACACCCTAACATTAATTTTACTATGGAATTGGAGAAAGATAATTGTTTACCGTTTTAGATGTTTTTAATCACGAGAGTTAGTTCTGTTTTTACTACTGCCGTTTATAGAAAGAAAACTTATACAGGTCTTGCAAATAATTTCTATAGTGCTTGCCAAACCAGTTTTAAATTGAATACCATCTATACTTTAGTATATAGGGCTCTTAGATACTCGTCCAGTTGGGCCATATTTCATAAGGAGATTGAATTTTTTAACTACTTTTTTCACCAAAATTCATTCCCAAGTATTTAGTTTTTAGAATCATCAACAAACTTTTAACTAATTATTTCATCCTGCCACACCGGTTTTATGTTCCGAAAAAAATCATGTATGCTTCAATTCCTTATATTTTTTAACTCCAAATTTTCGCATAATTGAAACAGATTATTGAAACTGAAATACCGTGCATTAATTTAAAATAATATCTAATAATCCCAGTAAAATTGGGCTCTTGTTTGTTTTTGGCTTCAAGGACCGTCTGCAGCCCTTCATGAGGTCCAATGTGGTAATATAAGTTTACATGCCCAGGATGTCCTGGTACTTATATGGATCAACGAAGAGGTTGTTGCAGATGCGTTATTACAGTCACTTAGGGTTGAGTTTTAGAAACGGGACAAAGATTGAGCAGACCAGAACATTCAAATATAAAAAATCATGCTATTAATTGTAAAATTGGAGGTCAAGAAACAGCACTTTTCCATATTAGCATATTCTAAGGATGCAGATTATTTGACGACCTTAGAGTCATTATATATTAAAAGACTCGTTCCATCGTTAAACGGTGGCTGCTCCTCTGCTCAACTATATCTGGCAATAGTCGTCTTTGGAGGTTGTAGTTCCTTCTTTGGTCATTCTATCTTCTTCCTCTGTACCTGAAGGTTGGTTGTAACAGCAGTTGTTTTTACTTTGGCCTATAATTTTAGTCTTTTAATGTTTTTAATTGTCATTTTAGAATCCTGTGTATTTTTAGTATTTTTAATGTTATTATTATGTCATTTTTCAGACTGATGATGCACATAGTCATGTGCGAAACGTTCTCTATGAATAAATCTCTTAAAAACAATCATGTGTCTTCGGCATTCCTGAATTGATGTTTGAGGATCATACTGCAGATAGTATATATATATATATATATATATATATATATATATATATATATATATATATATATATATATATATATATATACATAGCTGGCGTATTAATGTCTCAGTTCAGTCACCCTCAAATTACCTGTTTTATTTTAGGAATGATCAACCGAGAGCGTTAAAAGTTGATTTTTTTTACGAGAAATGTATATAATAGTGAACACCATGAGAAAATGTTTCCAGTAGACACCAATCTTTCAAAGTGGTGTACCAAGGCATCATATATATATATATAGATATATATATATATATCTATATATTATATTATATATATATATATATATATATATAGTATATATATATGATGCCTTGGTTACACCACTTTGAAAGAAAATTGGTGTCTACTGAAACATTTTCTCATGTGTTCACTTCCAATATACATTTCTCGTAAAAAAATCAACCTTTTAACGCCTCTCGGTTGATTATTCTTAAAATAAACAGGTGTAAACTTTTGAGGGTGAATGAACTGAGACAATAATACGCCAGCTATGTGACGTTTTGCACATCCTTTTTGAGCAGGACATTTCCATTTTTTTTATGTTCAGTTTGAGGGTGGGTGGCTCGCCATTGTGGATAGCGTTTCATGCATGACCGACTATTGCTGCTTCCTCATTTTCACCGTGTGGCACTGTGTCAAGTGGCTATTGTTAATTTATTATGGGCAAAATAAAAGACTTATCGTTCGCAGGTTGTTGCTATACGTAAGTGTTGTTCTGTAGAGATAATTAAATGTCAGTCTTCGCTAGATAAAATTGTCACAGGTTTAACGAATCAGATTTCCTTTTGCTGTAGCTTTCTATTTTCGTTCAAATTTCCCAAATAGTTTTATTCTTCTTTTCCTTTTGTTAGTCGTGAGAAGAGAACCCACCATGGCCTCCGCTTTCATCACCGATAGGCAACTAAAAGGTTTGGTTCTGCTATTGAATGTTTGGTTACTGTTGCTGCTTCTTTTTCAGAGTCGAGACCCACAATCCAAACACAATTTTGAGAAGATTGTTTTGTACAGAGAGGTTGCTTATATATATGTGGTCATACTTTCACGTGGTTATTCTTAGTTTGAATATCAGTTTCACTGTATGAGGTTTGAGGTGTTTGTTTTCTTTAGATGTGGTTTTTTTCAACATTTTTCAAGAAGTTTGTGAATATATACCAGGTTGTACTTTCAGCTTTTAAGTGTTGTCAGTGAGAGCTGTTTAATATCATGAACTGATTGAAAACTGTATAGTTAACTCATTTACTGTCTCGGTTTTTCCAATGTGTAGATGAAATTCAGGTTATCCCTGTATCTTTTTCACCTTGCATTTCAAGGATTCGTAGGGAATATTTCCTCTGATATGTCAGGTTGATTGTGTCTTTTATGCAAGGTATGATTTTGGTATGATGAAAAGAAAATATGCTTAGCCTTTCCACGAAAACATTTGCTGGGCATATTCCTGTTTTTGTTCTAAAGGTCGACTTTTATATATATATATATATATATATATATATATATATATATATATATATATATATATAAATAAGGTTTTTTTGCCACGAAGGAAAAAATGAAAAAGCGACTTAGCCGAGTACTTTCGGTCCTATTCGGAATAGGACCGAAAGTACTCGGCTAAGTCGCTTTTTCATTTTTTCCTTCGTGGCAAAAAAAATCTTTATTTATACATAACATCACGTTTTATATACTTCGTGATCAAGTTTATTCATATATATATATATATATATATATATATATATATATATATATGTGTGTGTGTGTGTGTGTAGTTATATATGATATATTTATATATATATATAATATATAATATATTATATATATATATACATATATATATATATATATATATATATATATGTATTTATATATGTATATATATATACATATGTATATATATATATATATCTATATATATATATATATATATTATATATATATATATATATATATATATTATATATATATATATATATATATAATATATATATATATATATATATATAACCCAAAGGGGAATCTTTTAGTTGATAATTTTCGTCCCCATCATGGGATCGAACCACTGTCCAGCGGACAGGGACGAAATCAGGACGACATTGACATCAGCGATTCGGCTAACAAGTGAGGTTATAATTTATACCGATTCTGACTTACAAATCACCGTCGAACTCGGTTATTCGTAATTAGAATCGTATCCAACCTCTACCATGTTAGCCAATTCGAACGTTTGACAAAACATAGCCATATACAGTGGAACCTCTACATACGAAAAATCCAGGTTACGAAAGCAAAAACGAAGATTTTTTTGCTTATGTGGTACGAAAATAATTCAGGTTGTGAAAGGGTAAAGTCCGAGATTCGCCCAGGCCGCTGAGAAAAATTTTAAAACTAGCTCGCTGCCAACTCAATAGACTCGCCACCATCCTCCCGCTCTCCATTGGGTTCCTGATGCTAGTCACCGCGGTAAGATCCTGTTCTCTATTGGTCAGCATCTGTCTCATCATGCCTCTATGTAAAGGCGTTCCTTGATCATTTTTGTGGCAGCGTTATCGTAAACACCTGGAATTCGTTTGTTCACATATAGTTTCGTTTGTTAACGTAAATTCGTGTTAGTGATTTCGCTTTCGTTGTACTGTAAGTTACTTATCGTGTTGTGTGTGAACTAATTACTTACGTTATTAGTCATGGGTCCCAAGAATGTTGCTGAAGTTCACGGAAAGAAGAGGGATGCTTTCTATGGAGAACGAAGATGGAGATAATCAAGAAGTGTTAATGTTTTCTGCCTTTGTTAATGTGTTTCGTAAAGTCTAGTGTTAATGTTTTTTGCCATGTTTTAATGTGTTTCATAAAGTTAAGTGTTCATGTTTTCTGCATTTGTCCTCCTCTGTCATCACTTTCGGACATCGCCTCACTCGAAAGTAAGGTTCCACATTTTACTACATACGTACATAAATGTACGATACAGTATTTCTTTGTACCCTGTACACTAATACACTTTATTTACAGGTACAGTCTGGTTATGTTAGGTATTGAATGGTCCAAAATTGTTGTATTTCATTGTTTATTGGTCAATTTAGCTCTATTATAAAATTTACTGTGGTGTTTTTGTATGGCTTGGAACGAATGAGGCAATTACATGTAAAACGTAGTTCTAGATATGGTAAATCAGGTTACAAAGGCCGCTTCGGAACGGATTAATTTCGTAACCTGAGGCACTACTGTATATCAATTCCGAGGTAGAGCAAATTAGATATTAAAGGACGTTTGTAGCTCGAATAATTTATATGAATCACGGTGATGTGATAATTATTCATAATATGGCTACGTTCGTCAAACGTTCGAATTGGCTAACATGGTAGAGGGGCTGGAAATAGATTTTAATTACGAATAACCGAGTTCGACGGTGATTTGTAAGGTCAGAATCGGTATAAACTTATAAACCTCACTTCTTAGCCGAATCGCTAATGTCAATGTCGTCCTGATTTCATCCCCTGTCCACTGGACGGTGGTTTGATCCCATGTGGGGATGAAATTATTATCGACACAAAAAATTTCCCATCGGTTTACATATATGAAAATATATTAATTCCGAGGTAGAGCAAATTAGATATTAAAGGGACATTTGTCGCTCGAATAATTTATATGAATCACGATGATGTGATAATTATCCATTACACACACACACACACACACACACACACACACATATATATATATATATATATATATATATATATATATATATATATATAATATATATATATATATATATATATATATATATATATATATATATATATATATATATATATATATATATATATATATATATATATATATATATATATATATATATATATATATATATATATAATCAGGAAAATCATTTGATACCAAACGGCGATTGCCTTTCAATCTTATTGGGAATAAGTGGGAAGGGTGTTGATTACTAAAACATTAGTTAGAATCGATAGGATTTATATTTTATTTTATTTAGATTGCAGTTCATTGCTTCGTCCTGGCGTTGTTGCGCCCTGAAGAAAAATGATTTCCAGGCAGTCAAAAAATTAGACTTGGCTGTAGATGTCACGAATTAGACAGCAAAAAGATTATGTTTCGTTGTAGGATTCTTATGATCTATTTGCTGACGTAACAATATTGTGAAGTCCTAGCTAGACCCTTTGCTGAGACCCCTGGCGCCCCTGCTTGTCCTTAAAGTC
>NC_087215.1:47491384-47553675 GCF_015104395.2 Macrobrachium nipponense | reverse complement strand
CCTCCTTCAGAAAGGAGCTATAGCCAAAGTCAAGAGGTTAAAATTTCAAGGTCGCTTGTTCAGCGTGCCAAAGAAAGGCTCAAACAAAAGAAGGGTAATCTCTAGACTTGTCCCGCTTAAACTTAGCCATCCGCTGCGACAAGTTCAAGATGCTCACGATCTCACAGGTACGGACCTTACTTCCCCGTGGGGCCGTCACCACCTCTATCGATCTTACAGACGCCTACTATCATATCCCTATTGCAAGACACTTCCGTCCATATCTGGGATTCAAGATAGGAGACCAGACATTCTCCTTCAAGGTAGTTCCATTTGGGCTCAACGTGGCACCCAGGGTGTTCACGAAGCTAGCGGAAGTAGTAGTGCAACAGCTCAGAGCGCAAGGGATTATGGTAGTGGCGTATCTCGACGATTGGTTTGATCTGGGCCCCATCAGTCGAAGAATGCAACAAGGCCACACTGAAAGTGATCCAGTTCCTAGAATATCTAGGATTCAAGATAAACAAATCCAAGTCGAGACTCACTCCAGAGTCAAACTTTCAGTGGCTAGGCATTCAATGGAATCTATCCTCACACACTCTGTCGATTCCATCTACCAAAAGGAAGAAATAGCGAAGTCAGTCAAGCAATTTCTAAATCACAAACTAGCATCCAGGAGAGCTCAGGAAAGGATCCTCGGCTCTCTCCAGTTTGCATCAGTAACGAACATCTTGATGAAAGCCAAACTGAAAGACCTAACCAGGATCTGGCGCTCACGAGCAAATGTCAGGTCCAGGACAAGCTATCCTCAGTGCCTCTGATTCTAAAGAATCGGCTTCGACCGTGGGCAAAAGTCAAGAATCTATCAGTGTCAGTACCCCTTCAGTTCCCTCCACCAGGGATCACCATCCACACAGACGCGTCCTTAAGCGGCTGGGGAGGGTACTCCCAAGTCAAAAAGGTTCAAGGCATTTGGTCACCTCAGTTCCGTCAGTTTCATATAAACGTACTGGAGGCAATGGCAGTATTCTTGACTCTGAAAAGATTACTCCCACCAAAGTACTCCCACATAAAGCTAGTCCTGGACAGCGCAGTGGTAGTACATTGCATAAACAGAGGAGGCCTCCAAGTCACGTCATCTAAATCACGTCATGATAGCCATCTTCTCTGGCAGACAAATTCAGTTGGCATCTTTTCCTCCACCCAATAGCTGGAGTCAGAAAACGTCATAGCAGACGCCCTATCCCGATCAGTACCCCTAGAGTCGGAATGGTCACTAGACGACAGTTCGTTCAGTGGATCCTTCAAAGAGTCCCAGGGCTTCAGGTGGACCTCTTCGCGACTCCCAAGCGAACCACAAACTACCGTGTTATGTAGCTCCCAACCTGGACCCTCTGGCTTACGCCACGGACGCCCTAGCTCTAGACTGGAACAACTGGGGAAGATTTACGTCTTCCTCCAGTGAATCTCCTTATGAAAGTATTGGACAAACTCAGGACATTCAAGGGTCAGTGGCTCTAGTAGCCCCAGACTGGCCGAAGAGCAATTGGTACCCCCTGATTCTGGAACTGGGCCTTCGTCCCCTTCGGATCCCCAGTCCCAAGCTCTCCCAGTCAGTACAAACGAAGACTGTGTTCGCTTCCTCAGGGATTCTCAAAACCCTAACTTTATGGATTTCATGAAGTTTGCGGCAAAAAGAGATGCGAATATTGACCCTCAGAATATTCTCTTCTTGGAATCCGATAAAAGGGATTCAACTTTGAGGCAGTATGATGCTGCTGTCAAAAAGTTTAGCACCTTCCTGAGAGAGTCAGATATCAGATCATGACAGTTAATTCAGCTATATCCTCTTCAGATCCTTATTTGAAAAAGGTTTAGCAGCTAGCACGATTACGACAAACAAGTCAGCCTTGAAAAAGATATTTCAATTTGGATTTAACATAGACTTGACGGATACCTACTTACTCGTCTATCCCTAAGGCATGTGCTAGACTTAGGCCTTCTGTGAGGCCTACGTCAGTTTCATGTTCTTAAACGATGTTCTAAAACTGGCTTCCGAAACCGATAATGACACATGCTCGTTTAGATGATTGCGCCTAAGGAAAACCCTATTTTTATTAAGCCTGGCTTCAGGAGCAAGAATTTCAGAACTGTCGGCTTTATCCAGAGATCCGGATCATATTCAATTCCTTCCCACAGGGAAGTCCTACTTTCTCCGGAACGTAGCTTTTTGGCAAAAAATGAAGATCCTTTGATGAGGTGGGGAAACCTTGGAAAGTTCTACCCCTTCCACAAGATGTATCCCTTTGTCCAGTTTCAACCTTACGAGCCTTTCTATCCAGGACCTCCTCATCCTCATCGGGGCCCCTCTTTAAGAGGGAAAAAGGTGGAACTTTATCCATAAAAGGCAATCAGGCAACAAATCCTGTACTTTATTAAACAAGCCAATCCTGACTCTTTCCCAAAAGCACATGATGTCAGAGCAGTAGCCACCTCAATTAATTATTTCCAACCAAAACATGAACTTTGATGAGTTGAAAAAGTATCACCGGATGGAAATCGCCGACAGTGTTCAAACGCCATTACTTAAGTCCTTGGAAGCTCTGAAATTTTCAGTTGGCAGTAGCAGCGGGAAACATAGTTTCCCCTGACTCTAGTTAATTGTGTAGTAGAAAGATTCAGTCTCCTTTCTACCTGCCTCACCCAACAGTTCGTCTATTCCTAACGTGTTCATTTACATTCACCTTGTGCCTTAGCTGCTTTTTGATAAGGTAGTGGGTGCCCCTTATTTTTTGCTAGGGACACTCACAGATGATTATGCATATTGATCTCATGGATTTGGAACCCCCTTATTATTTGTAGCTAGGGATACATACTCATTTATAATCGTTACGGGGGGTTTTGTATATTAAGTCATACATTCTTATATATTATCATTGTTGATTAATTTGTTCATTTGATTGTTTTAATTGCTATTATATTTTTTGATACATGCCTTTACACAGATACCATTTTGTTACATGTAAGCCAATTTACCTCTGTACATATGTAAATTACCTTATGTTAAGAAACATGTTTAGATTAAGGGTAATTTAAGCATATTTTTAGTTTGTATCACTGTGTATTTGTATCTTTTTAGCAATTATATTCTTTTTTATATTTACTTTATTTTATTTGAGACCTATAATTATTTTAATTTATTACTTTTGTTTACAATCTTGTGCTATTTCTCTGGTACGATTTCGCGCAGCGACAACGAGATGAGCCCAGAAAAGGGATTTTGACGTAAGGAAAAATCTATTTCTTTTGGGCGATTGGCTCGTGTCGCCAGCGAAATCCCACCTACCCATCCCTTCGCAGATTGTCTGCTAACTTCAGGTATGGCCACCAGGGCGCAGCAGTCGACAGCATGGGATGGAGTAGTATGTAGTACGAGCTGCTCATCTGTGGGTCGGCTCCCACCCTCTTGGAGGGATTTGGTAGTGGGAGATTTCTATTGGCATTTGGCTCGTGGTTGTGGTCTCACTCGCCTAGTGTTCATACCGACAGCCCTCCTGGAGGGTGAGCGAGTCCAGTTATACTGACCTTTTTCTTATTTTTATTTATTCTCTGGTATGTGTTAGTACAGTTACCCTAGAAATAATAGATTAAAGGATATTTCGCTGGCGACACGACCAATCGCCCAGAAATAGATTTTTCCTTACGTCAAAATCCCGTTTATTATGACCTGCCTGCTTACCGTGGACCTGTCATTAGTACATAATTGTTTACAGTAAAACTCATATTAGTGGTAATTGTAAAAGTTCAGAATACATGGGTGGAATTAACAATTCTTCTAATTGACAGGAAGAGAACACGTCTGCAAAGAGTGTGGTGATGCATTTTATCGACGCACTATTCTCTTGAGGCACATGATGCGTCATTCTGGAACAAGACCCCACGCATGCACCTTGTGCTCTGCTAAATTCTTCACTAGACAACACCTCAACATCCACCTCGACAGACACAACAATTTCAAACGTTACCCATGCAGTGAATGTAGCAAAAGCTTACTTTTCAAATATGATAAGAGACAGTCATTATATGAAAAGTTCATAACAAGGGTTCTGCTGGTCATAAACTTCCATTGGCAAAAGAGGAGTCTGTTAATAAACCTCAGGGCAAGTGGATGTCAAACAGTTAAGTGTTCTGGTGTACTCACAAGTAGACATCTTTATATGGAATGTATATAGTAGTTTGAAAGGTCCTGATCTCTTCCAAGAGTATAATGTGAACTGATTTCCCAGGTAGGACAAATCACGATTTATGTCTTGATTAATAAAGTGAATGTAAAGTATCCATAGTTCGAACGTCTTCTGTCATTTCCTTATCAGGTTTCTACCCGTTTATTTTGGTGCTACAGTGTACTTGGGAAAACCGAATTCATATGAGACGTGTAGTGCAAAAATGGTCTAACCCTAAAAAATGGTGCTTTGGAGTTATAGGTGGAACGTGTTGTCCGTAGATTCAAAAACCTTGAATTGATGTCGGAAAATGCAAAAAGCGAACATCCTGCGGGGTTTACTAAGGTCTAAAGTGGCATGTTTTGGTCCAACAAGATGCAGACTAGCATTAGATCAGATGCAAAAGTGTTCTAACCCAGGAGTGAGCTTCCCTTCAGTGTTGTTGTCAGCAACGCCGCCTCAGAAGCTTTCTCATGGACTTTTATACCATAAAAACTATCATTTTTAATTCATTTTTTTTTGCTCTCTTTTTCTCATTTTCTCCCTATTTTTATCTGTTTCTCTCTCAATTTCTTTCTCTATAATCTTTTTTTATATTTTTATTTTTCTCTGATTTTGTCAATTTTTAATTTTTTCTTGATTTTTCTCTCTTTCTCCCTGATTTTCCTCCCTTTTTTTCTCTTTTTTCTCAATTTTCTCTTTCTCCCTATTTGAGGGGGTGGGGTGTTGCCGATATCCAAGGTAAGTGTATAAGTTGATAATGTTAATAATGTAAACCATTAGTTTTTAAGGCTCAACAATGATAAGAATCTAATATTTTCCAGTTTTTTAAAATATATATATATATATATATATATATATATATATATATATATATATATATATATATATAGATATATATATATATATAGTATACTATATAAATAATATATATATATATATATATATTATATATATATATATATATATATATATATATATATATATATCATATATATATATATATATATATATATATATATATATATATATATATATATATATATTATATATATATATATATATATAAATTTTATTTAAAACTCAATGACGTGAATGATCTAGCCGAAACATTTAATTTTGTGTGTAATAGAATACATTGCACACTTTATTTGGTAGTATAATCAGTAATTAATTTTGACTGTAATTTACTATGTACATAGTAAAAATTTTTGAGTTATGCTAGAAAGGACAAAGACATCCCAGTCTTGTGTTTGTTTTGTAATGATATTTTTGAAGTCTTACTTCTTTGAAATAAAGATTTCATAACATTGCATCGAATTTTTATATTCATATAACTGAAAGTTTATAGCAAAAGTACTCCAGAAAAGTTCCTTACCACAACAAATCCAATAAAGACAAGCATTTTTGCCATTTGTTCAGTCATGCTCAAAGCTAATACAACATAATTTCGTTAGTCATTAAGATGGTTCCACAAGTTTTTTCTACAGTTATCAAGAAAAGTGTCAAGGTATTTTTATTTTTTATACAGTTTTATTGAGTGGTCAATATTTTCTGTAGGGCTAATAGATTATCATCTTTATTACACACCAGGTTTGTGCAAGATAATATTCATCCAGTCCCATGCCTTTTCTTCTTGGAAAGTGGGTTGGTTTGAGGGCTCACAGCAACTGCCAAAAATAGTTTTTCCTATGCCAACCTGTTTTTTTGATAGCATAGCCACTGTCCGTTCTCAAAGGAGCTTACAAAAAGAAATTGATAGATGACGAAAGGCTTAGCTCCTAAATAAATAATCCCAACAACCCAGATTAAATTTTTGTCCAAGCTATAATCACAGGTTATGTATTAAACATTTTCTTTATTCCAGATACTTATAGGGTTTGGCAATAAAGACCAGAAAACAGATGAAGACACGAGCAACTTAGTTATATTAATTAACTTGACTGCCTTTCTGTGTGTGTGTGTGTGTGTGACTGCCTTTCTGTGGCTCTATGATCCTGGAGTCTTCGCGATTTAAGAAGACGTCATAATCAAGGGGGGTTTTTCTAGGAAGTGGAAGAAATTAATCTGAAGACCTTCTAGATCTGTTTTTGAGATGGAAACGGCTTCACAGGATCCTGGAGTGTTTAAGAATGTAAGAAGATATAATCCAATGGCCATTTCTCCAGGAGGTGAAAGAAATGATTCTGAAGACAGGTTTTGGATCTGTTTAGGAGCTCAAGCAGTTTCACAGGATCTTGGAATCTTTTTAAGAATTTAAGATGATGTTAGAAACCATTGGGCATTTTTCCAGGAATGATTAAGGAGCTGAAGACTGCTTCAAAGGATCCTGGGGTCATGAAGAACGTCTTCAAGCCTTTCATCTCCAAGAACATGGGCTTCCCCAGTTCTTGGACAATACTGAAAGACAGTTTTATGGAGAAGAAATCAGAGACAAAAGCCTTTGGAATTCCTGGAAGCCTTTTGAACGGCTTCACAGGATACTGGAGTCTCTAAGCATTAAGATATTACAATCCAATGGGCATTTCTCCAGGAAGACTGCTCCAAAGGATCCTTGAGTGGTGAAGACATCTTCAAGAATATGTTCGTTGTTTGTTTGTTTGTTCGTTTGTATGGTGTTTTTACGTTGCATGGAACCAGTGGTTATTCAGCAACGGGGCCAACAGCTTTACGTAACTTCCAAACCACACAAACAAACAAACAAACAAGAATACGTTTAAATACAATGGGCATTCTCTAGAATTCTTGAACACTGTTAACTTGGTTGGGCTACCCCAAGGTGGGTACTGGAAGAAAGGTGGTTGCATCTGGAGCAAAGGAAATTGACTAGTTTTGGCATCTCCTGCCAGCCTAAGCCATGCCATGCCCCCTTTACACCAAGGCTGTGTTGAAACGTAATTAATTACACATTTAAGGTAATTGTAATTATAATTATTTCCATTTACGTAATATTAATTTAGGTTGTAATTGAACTTTGATAATAGTGCTGGTAATTATAATTGTAACTGTAATTGACATAAAGCATATGTAATTACTCTAAGCCTGACTGATGGAAACTCATCTGCTAATCAGATGAAGACGTGATACTACAGATATAAGGTCACCTGCGGAAATATTTCTTGGAAAGCAATGAAAATTTATGAAAAATCATATGCTTCTCTGATGATGTGGTACAAGACACCATAATTTAGAATGTTCAAAATGTCAACATAGTTAAAAAGACCACTTTCCCACTTGACTACTGAAAGATGGCGGAGCATGGTATAAATGGGGGGGAGGAGCTTAGTGACATCACTCATAGCTACCAATCAGGTCAGAGATGTAGTTTTTCAATTACGGCTTGCATTTTTATTTTTTTTCTTTTAATCATTGTCAGTATTGGTATCAAGAGTGCAAGAAAAAATCTAAACTTTCCTTTAAGCTTGCAAAGCTATTTTTATTATAGGGAAACTTCAAAAGCAAACAGGTAAAAAATCATATTTTGGTTTGTGTTACCACAGTGCTCAGTGGGGATGACGCTACCTCTTTCTCTAGATACCTTGGGCTGCCCCAACATGCACTGAACTTGAAGAAAGGTGTAGTTGGTATGCTTATTCACAATCTGTTCTTGGCCAAAGGCCTTTGCAATGGCACTAGACTGGTGGTAATGGATATTAACCAAGGTTTCTGCACTCAATACATAAGACGATGTTAATGTGCCTTTTAATCTTTGCCGCAGACAATTTTGATTGATGTTAGTATATGCCATGACCATCAACAAAGCTCAAAGAAAAACATCTTCACATGGGTTAGTTATATGTCACCTGTTCTTGTGTTCATTCACTCGATGATTCACTTCCTGGTTCAGGTTTGAGAACTGGCAGCAAGGAAAATTGGAGCCTATACTGTAACTGACAACATCAATTTTAAAGAGGTTGTAGATATGTGTACAGGTACATATGGGTATGGTACAGATATGGGTATGGTAAAGATATGGGTATGGGTATTGGTATGGTATGGGTATAGTCCCTCGTCTCCTGTTTCTAGTAGGTTTATTTTGCCTTGGCTGGCCCTTCTGTATGTGTGTCCCTTCCCCTTCCCCGTCCCCACCCCCTTAGCCCTTCCCCATTTCCCCTTCCCCTTACCCCCTGGTTATGGGTATTGTACACACATGGGTATGGGTATGGAATTACAAAGGCTTCTGAGAATTCTGAAGGCTTCTGATGGCTTCAAGACAGTCTGCTGGCTCTTTGAAGCTTTTCGTCTCCAGTTTCTTCTCCATAAAACTCTGTTCTTTAGTACTGTGCAAGAAAAGAGGAAGCCCACATTCTCAGAGATGAATTCTAAAGGTTTCTGGGAATTCCAAAGGTTTCTATTCCTTCCTGATGAAAAGGAATGTCAACAACTGTTAATTAGAGGACATTTTTGGTAGACGGGGCAGTTTGCCTAAATCATTCACGCCTGATAAAGAAAATAATTACTCTTTAGTAGCTGGCCATTTTGCAAAGCAGCAGAAACTTTGGGTCTTAACACGTTCAATCTCTCAAAATCAGCATTATCAAATATCCCCTCATTTACAAGCACGACCAGTCTATTAACTGTCAACACTCAATCTGTCACCAAAATAGCCTTGACGCCTATCATCCTACATCCTGCAACAGAATATAACACAATCTTTACCGCAATGATCAACTTCCAGGATCTCTTAAACAGAAAGGGTTCCAGGTTGGGCCTGTATGGTTAAATGAAGGGGTCTACCGGATAGCAAAGGAGATGCAACTTAAAACAACCAAACCAATTCAATAATATTTTCTTAAGAATTGGAGGTTTCCATTTGGAGAAAGAGATCATTTGTTGCCATGGGAAATATCTAGAGGAAAGTGGCAATCATGAATGTTCTTGTTGAAAACTAAGTCCTGGTGTTGTAAATTCTGCCATAGATGGATGGAACTACGCCACGGAGAAAAAGAGGAATGTCCTTCTGAGTACAGCTTTCATGCAGATGATTGATATGGTTGGAGCTTTTTTAACAGAGCTCTAGGAAACAATTGGAAAGCTTCAGTCACTGCTTGAAAACCTAACAGAAAATCAAGAGCTCATTCACACAACTTGGGATATGTGCTTGAGCCAGCATACTGTGTTTGAACAAGCATTTGAAAAGAGTTCAAATTGCGTGGCTGCAAAACGAGCTAGTTGTTCCTCTATTGGAACAAATTCCATAATGAAATAGTGCCAGTCTTGCAAGATTTAACCAGGTCCTTTCATGAAGGGAATTGGCATGCATTTGTTATCTGTGTGTCATGCAATACCAATGTGCTTTGCATTTGATAGGATCAACTACAAAAGATTGCTACCACTCTATAATGAAAAACTGCTTGTCTCTGCCTCAGAAATTCCTTCAGATATTCATGCAGCATTCTTGAAATGTGACTGTTGTAAGAGATTGTGTTTGAAAGGAAGTGCTATACCAATTGACCAAACGTTGAAGAGTACAGCAAGCCAGCCAAAAGTCACTTTGGGAGGGGATAATAGGGTTCACATGCAGAAAAGAGACTGTTTGTAGATGGACTGTAATAAAGCTCATCATGGCCAAGCACAGAAAGTTCTTGAAATGGATGAGGATGACAAGTACACTCTTCATCATGAATTTTCATAATCTATGACAGAAACAGGTGCACAGTTATGTTTGCCTCCATGATGGGATACATATTGCAACGTGGAAATCCCTGTGATATTGACAAGCCAACAGGATTACACAATATTTCAACTTGCACCAAAATTAATGCAGTTGACAGATTTCCTTTTAAACTGCTTTGCCTTAGGTGAGACTAATAGAAAACAATTGTTCCTACAAGTATACAAACCCTTGGTCCTTTACATTAGGAATTGCTTATCGCGAAGCTGGAACATGGCTTTTAAACTCTTGAACAGACAGGTTATGGCAGTAACTACCGTCGGGTAGGTGAGGAGACCCACCTGCCCGGGTGTAAACATTCCGCTTTGCTTTCGGCCGTCATGCAAAGCAGACATTTTTATTGCGGTGTCTTACAGAACAATTATACAGCTGTAGGTTCCCTACGAATGGCAGACAGATTCAAAACTTCTGCGGTGGCACCGCCATCGCTGATGTAGGTGACGTCATATCCCTCCACTCGAGGGAGCTACAGGTACAACTGCCCAGGTAACATCAATTCGTTCTCTGCCGACTTCTGGTGAACATCGGTGGTCAGTGTAGACATTTTCTTCATTTGTTGGGAAGTATATCTTACCAATATTGGTGAAGTATTCAACTTTGTGTTTTTGTGGGATTGAAACTAGTTAGTTGAATTTCTTTTCTGCATTTCTGTGGCTTTGCCATCATGTTGGACTCTAGTCCTTCTGGAGTTAGGTTTTGCGCTGGAGGGTGCAAAACTAGGTTAGTTAAACCAATATATGATTTGCACACTAAGTGCATTAAGTGTAGGGGTTTTGAGTGCTCTAGAGAGTCTACTTGTGATGAATGCAAGGATTGGAGTGAACAACAGTGGAAAGTTTTTGTTTCTCACTCAGGGAAGGTAATTAAGGATAGGAAGGGGAAAGCAGCTCTCAGAGCTTAAAGTAAGACTAGTATAGCTTCTTTTGCTTCTTCTATCGAAGCACCTACTCCTATCCCTTCTTCTTCTCCTCTTATTATGTCTCCGATCTTGAGTCGTCCTACTCCTTCACCTGTAACTCTTCCCATTGCCAACTTCCGTGGAGTTTCTCCCAACACCATTGCCAGTCTCGAGTCTAAATTTGAAAAGAAATTTGATGTATTAGCTAATACTGTTATGCAGTTAGGTTTATGTGGAAAATCTTTCTTGGGAAAAGACTTCTATGAAGTGAAAAGTGTCGGGTGTCAGTGCAATCCTGTGGGGTGGCTGTTTGTCCCGATAGTTCTCCTAGACAAAGGTCCCGCTTTAATTCTCCCGCCTCGGGGAGAAAACATACCGAGGTCCAAGGGAGACTGTCAGGGTTTGCCCACAGACAGTTTGCTTCCTCCATCAATCCGTGGTGCGACGGCAGGATTCGACTAAACACCATTGGAAAGGTGTGTCTTTCAGTAATCAGTTAAAGACAGAGTCGAGGGATTCGTCGCCAGTTAGACGTTGTAAGTGGCGTGATTCTTCAGCCTCACGTCCATTGAAGAGACATTTGACTGAAGAGGTGTTCTCTCCACCCCCTGTGAAAAGGAACAGAGAAGTAGACAACCCTCGCCTGTCGTGTAACATAGCTACATTGACTTTGCCTCGGATTCTCGTGACAGCGCCAGCCGCCTTCGACTCGATTGCGAAACGACCAATTCTGAGTCCCTCAAGATCTTTGACTCATGAAGCTGTCGAAAGTTTACCTTCGACTTTGCATGCGACAGCTACTACGACTGGCACGAGATCTCTGGTGTCTATCGTGTCTAAGTCCACAACCCCAGTTGCTACGACTTCAACTCAAGAAGACAAGAATTTAGTTCCTCTACGTCGACAATTGCAAGAGCTGATGAACTGGATTAAAAGAAAGCAAACAATGTCTGAAGAACAATGAGTCAAATCCAGAACCCTCTTTGTTGCCTATCTCTTCAGATGACGAGGAGGACTTAGAAGCAGACTCTATTCCTCTTTTGTGCTATTCTAAGCTTTTACTCTATCTTCTGGACAACTTTCACCTATCCTCCGTTAAAACTGATTAAGAAGAGCTATAGGTTCTACGTAACTGAAGAAGCCCCCTCCATGGGAGTATCTGCATCCTCCCAGGGGGACTTCTCTGGCCTGGTAGATGCAAATAGGAGGTCCACGTTTGCAGCAGCACAAATTTTCATGTCACCCGAATTGGATCATTTGGTAAAGAATGGTTTCAAGATTTGGAGTTATGAGATTCTTGGACTGGACGATCGGAGCCCTCGCTACGAAAATAGAGGACATTTTGTCGTGTGCTGACAAATCAGTTCAGGATGGTTGCGATGGGCTGGCCTCTTGTTTTGCATTCGGAACTCTCAAGAAAAGCCAGCGCTGGTGTTCTTTTGTTTTGAGAGGAGATGATTCACCTCAGAAGTCTGCCTTTTATTTTTTGCCTCTCGACAAGAATCATCTGTTCCCCGAAGAAACAGTAGCCAAGCCGCTTTCCACATTGGAAAAGAAGTCAACTAATGACTTGCTCCCTCAGTCTTCTAAGCGAGTTAAACCCTCGACTGTGACTCCTACCACCTCGGAATCGTTCTTGCAGAAGAAACCCTTTCAAGGGGGCAGGTCTAGACCATTCGTCAGGCCTTGATCGAACTTACGACACCCGGCCAAGTCCTCGACCAAACCCGACACCAAATCATCTGAGTGATCTTTCATGCTCCGGTAGGGGGCAGACTGAACCTCTTCTGGGAGGAATGGAGTCGCAGAGGGGCAGAGCCCTGGGTGATCCAAGTTCTCTGGTTTGGTTACGCCATTCCTCTCAAAGACACTCCGCCTCTATCCAATGTTCCCATCGCATTACCCACCTACTCTCCAGGCTCAGAGAAATTTGTAGCCTTAACTCGAGAGATAGAGACTTGTGCAGCAAGGCAGTCAAAGAGGAGGATAAGTGGACATACCATCCCCGGGATTTTACAGCCGTCTGTTTTGTAGTCCCCAATCCCCAAGTCCATCGGGGGCTGGAGGCCCGTATTGGAGGTAAGCGCACTGAACTTATTCGTTCAGAAGACCAAATTCAATACGGAAACGACTCGTTCAGTGTTGGAATCCCTTCGCAAGGGGATTGGATGGTACCCCTGGAAATGAAGGACGCATACTTCCACATCTGAATTCACCAGGGACTCCAGGAAATACCTTCGGTTTGTATTTATGGGCAGACCTACCAGTTTCGAGCTCTTTGCTTCGGCCTCTCAACGGCGCTGCAAGTATTTTTTTACGGGGGGGGGGTGAGTGCTGACTTCCCGGGGAAGTGGGTTACAAACCTCCTTGGCATCAGAGTGTCACTCTACCTAGACGACTGGTCTTCTCCACTCCTCTTCGGAAAGTTCAGTTGTATGAAGGATCTCAAGAGGACTCTTTTATTAACTCACTCGTTAGGTCTTCTTATAAACGAGGAGAAATCTCAGGTAATTCCAACTCAGAGCATTCTCTATTTGGGGATGACTCTGAACTCTGCATTTCTATCACCAAAGAGAGTCCAGTCATGCAAGTCCTGTTCCACCAACCATTGGACCAGTCTGTTAGGAGCACTAGCTTTGGTGGAACAGTTCATCAAACTCGGAAGGCTGCACATGAGGCCCCTACAATTCTTCCTGTAGGCATCATGGTGTAGGAAGACCCAACCGGACTCGACAGTATTCTTGATTACAGACGAAATCAAGGAGGACTTAGCGTGGTGGCTTTCAAAACCAAGACTGGTAGAGGGTCTTTCACTGTGTTCGCTCCAACCAACACTTCAGTTCTTTTGAGACACATCTGACGCAGGTTGGGAGCCCTGTTGGGGAAGAACGAAGCGTCAAGGAAATGGTCGGAAACTCAGCGCTCTCTTCATATCAACGTGAAGGAGCTATTAGCAGTGTACCTGGGACTTAAGGCATTCTCTCATCTCGTGACAGGACAGGTGGTAGCAATTCATGGAGACAACTCCACAGCCCTTTCCTACATCAGGAAACAAGGGGGAACACGTTCCTTCACCCTCTACAACCTTGCAAAAGATCTGCTTACTGGGGCAGAAAGAAAAATTTCAAGTTTCATTGATCCCTTGATTTGTTCAAGGGAAAATGAACATATTGGCGGACGAACTAAGTCGACGTCATCAAGTACTGCCATTCGAATGGACTCTCGATGCCAAGGTCTGCCTAGACCTATGGAAGGTTTGGGGAAAGCTGATGATAGACCTATTTGCAACTTCGAGGAACAACTGCCTTCTGCTGTTATGCTCTTCAGTGGCCACCAAGACCCTGCTTGCATGCGGTCAGTTGACGCAAGTTACTAGACTGGTCGGGCCTGGATACGTACGCCTTTCCCCCATTCGGCCTGATAGACAGGTGCTGAACAAATTGTCATTTCACGAAAAAGTTTCACTGACACTAGTCGCTCCATTCTGGCCTTGGAAGGAATGGTTCCCAGATCTCCTCGACTTGCTCATAGATTTCCCCAGGCTTCTTCCTTTAAAAAGATGTCTACTCAAACAACCGCACTTCACAAGATTCCACAAGGATTATCGCTCTGGCACTGACTGGATTCAGACTGTCAGGAGTCTCGTCAGAGCGAAAGGTTTTTCGAAACGAGGTGCAGAAGCTATCGCAAACTCTGCTGAAAGAGATTCTTATAACAGACATACCAGTCTAAACGGGGAGTGTTTTCGAAAATGGTGTCAACAAAAACTGAAGTCTCTTCTGAAACATCTGAGAACAAAATTGCAGATTTCTTCTCTTCTTAAGGGAACGTTAAGCATTTAGTGCCTTCGACTATTAGGGAGGGGATACAGAGCGATGCTGGCTTCAGTTTTTTAAAACCACAGAGGATTAGACCTATCCACGAATACTGATCTCTCCGATCTAATTAATCGTTCGAGACTTCCAAATCGTCAAAGGACTCGATAGCATGGAATCTCGATATAGTACTTAAATGGCTTTCGGGTCCTCCCTTTGAGCCGTTACTTTCTTCTTCTATTAGTAACTCACCCAAGTAGACATTATTTTTAGTTGCATTAGCATCAGCTAGACGAGTTAGCGAGAGCTACACGTGATGGACAAAAAGGTGGGATTTTCTAAAGGCAACGCAGTTTGCTTCGTGGAGCTCAAGTTTTCTCGTGAAAAACAGAAACCCCTCTACTCCTTGGCCACGTAACTTCGTCCTCAAGAACCTGACAGACTTGACTAGGCCAATGAAGAAAGAAGAAAGGCTCTTATGTCCCGTGTGGGCATTAACTCCTTCAGTACCGCATGACGCTAATCGGCTAGATGCTGCATCCCACATTTTCCCAACTCACCCTAGAGTCTGTTTAACCCTGAAAAAAAAAACGTTATACTAACTCTATTCTGCTTTATATATTAATGGAAATGAATGTGAAGTCATATATACACAACATGTGTATGTTATGTATACACACGTATACTATATACAACATTTACTTTTAGTTCTCGCCATATCAACCCCAGAATTTTCCCTTTTTCTGGGGATTTTCTTGAAAAAGTATTGCAGCTCTTTCATTAGCCCACGAACAAAGAGTTTTTCATCATGTTATCATAAGATTAGTATATGCATCCCAGACGTAAGGAAAAGTGCATCCCTGGGCGTAAGGAAAAAGTGCATCCCCGGGTGTAAGGAAAAGTGCATCCCCAAGTGCTCTATTTATCCCTGAAAACGTCACGAAAGTCTGGCAACATTGTTGTCCGATGATCCTCAATATGTTGGTAACATTATGTAAACCAACCATTTACCTCTCGTTCTTCCACGTCATTATCACTTATTTCACTTATTTCATCACTTGAGAGCTCGTCACCACTATCATACTCTTCCTCAGAAAGAACATATTCCTCGGTAAGAGATATCACTGTTCTCACTCATGGTTTACGGTAAACATCAAATAAAACAGAAAATCACCAGAGAAAACGAAAAAAAATCATGAAAAAAATTGTTGTGTGAACACAACCATGACTGTGCATCAACTTATGAGGAGCCTGTGACGTCATAGCCAAGAATGTTCACGATAGGCTGGAAAAAAAAGTAGGAGGAGCTTAGTATGTGTTAGTACATACAGCCTACCCACGCCTGCAAAAACCAATAGGAGACACAGCCCAACACTACGAGCTTCCTTATTGTGCTATGGAGTTATGACGACGTATATACGTCACGGGAAGCATCACCTTTATGACGTCGTAGAAACGTCACAGTCCCGAAAGGGTTATGATATTACCTCCACAGAACAGAGAAAATTAGAGGTCAGTCGAATCGTTTGTGGTGCTCTATTAAGAAAAATTCATCTCACCCTCTCTCAAAAAAACGCTATCTCCTTTTTTCTGAGAGAATTAAAATTGTCGAAAACACACTCACTGCTTACGACGCCAGTATTTCCTTTACTGAGAGTGAAAGAGCACAAAGTTTGATCGTTAGTGACTTCCCTCGTTTTTCGACACAACTTGTATCTGCTATACTCCAAAGTACCTTTTTTTTTTTTTTTTTTTTTTTGGAGGTCTAAAGCTGTGTTCGCTACACATTACTTGAAATAAATTGAGACAGTATTTGAAGATTGTAAGTCTCTCGGTCCACTTTCGGTAGCTGGCATATTGGGGGAAATGACATAGGGGGTTGCTCCCTCTGTTAGCCTATGTTTCGCCTTGTATCAAGGTTGATGAGTTGAAGGGAAGTCTGGGGGTACAGTGTACCTGGAGTACTCACCAGTCATTTTAGTTTTTAGTTTTTGGTGGGTAAAGGTTTTTAATTTAGTGTAGGTGACAGTTGTGTTTTCATGTTGGTTTTTTCTGGTCTTAGCCCAGGGCAAGGGCAATATTTTGTTGTATCTTTGTTGAGTCAGCGGCAAACACCATGACTACAAGGATATTCCACTCTATATAGAGGCACTCATTGGTCATACTCCAAGCCTTCTACTACGTAAGATGAGCACCGGCCATAGGCAGTATTCTCCTGCAGTAGGTGTCTTACAAGGTAAGGTACAACTGACACTAACAGTGCTTTTGGGTCTTTTTTCTAGAATCATGTTATTTTTTAATTAAGCTTACATCCACAGCCCCCCATCCTTGCAATGGGTAATCAGCTGTATAATTATTCGGTAAGACACTACAATAAAAATGGAATTTTTATTATAAAATGAAATTTTATTGCATACTTACCAAACAATTATTAATTAAAGCCCTCCCTTCTCCCCACAGGTTGTGATGGCTGGGCAGAACAAATTGATGTTACCTGGGCAGTTGTACTGTAGCTCCCTCAAGTGAAGGGAGATGACGTCACCTACATCAGCGATGGCGGCACCACCGCAGAAGTTTTGAATCTATTGTAGGGAACCTACAGCTGTATAATTGTTTGGTAAGTATGCAATAAAATTTCATTTTATAAAAAAATTCCATTTTCCGTTAGCTCTTGCCTGACTGTTGTTAAACTCGATTTTCCCTGCGAGGTCTTTTCTTTTATCACTTTTTTTAATATATGTATTGAATATAGCACTGTGTTCGATATTTATCGATATACTGTACAAACGCACAATTCGTGATAACCTTGCGGGCCCCCTTCCCCCAGTACGTGTGTGTCTTGGGGCCAGCAGCCAAGGACGTAACATTTGCCACCTATCACTTCCTCACACACTCTGCTTCTGCTTATAAGGCCACGACAGATTATTTTATGATTATTTTTGGTTGTTGCTCTCGCCGCTTGCACTGGTGGAGAGTTTTCTTGGAGGAAACTTTAGAGGGGAGTTGCTGAGCTTCGTCGGAGGTGTTTTGCTTCTGATGGTGCCCTAGGTAGCTGCCCCTTTGTTCTTGTATCTATCTCCCAGTATTCTTTCCTTAGCGTTCACTCCTTCTGGAGGGATCCCTCCTCTTCGAAGAGGGCTTGCTTGTTGGTGGTTGGGCAACTCTTTATAAGGGTTTCCTCTCGCTTCGAAGGGCAATTACCAGCCGAGCGAGAGGAGTCCTTTTCTATTGTTAGTTATTTTTGCTTTTTTCTTCATTTTGACAACGAGCAAAGTAGGTGCATCAGTAGATGACTGAATTGTCATTGTTGGTTTTCCTTTCCCTTAGAATTTTCAACTTTGACACTTGTATGCTGTGGCACTGCCTTGTGTCTGTAGTCTACCTACTCCTGTTTGCCTCCTGTCTTCATTGCTCTTGTTTCCCTGGTGCCCATTCACAGGTCAGCTCCTGCTGTGCCTCCTGCCCCAGCTGGCCTGGTTGCTTCTGTTGCTCTTACTGATGTTCTTGTAATTATTGTAGGCAGGCCACTGCTGTATGTTCTTCCTACCCAGCTGCCCTGGTCACTCCTGTTGCAACTCCTGTAGATGTTGGAAAGTAGTTCGAGGAGGAAGTCCTGTGAGATGAACACCCTCTTCAAACTTATCCTCGCCTTTGTCTTCTGCTGCCTTCTCCCCTTCTTCCAAAGCTCATTGGTGGAGGAAGAATAAGGCTGCTTCTTCCCCACCCTAAAAAGTTCCTTCGTTGTTTTATAAGGGGCTGCCTCCTTTTGAGGAGGCAGTGGGTTCTCTCGTTGGCTCTTCCTGGTCTTTGAGCTCAGGAACCAAATTGCACTATACCTCACAGGGTCTTGCGCGGTTTTTGGGGGCTATCGGGCACACAGACTTCGGTTTGCGCTCCCACACCCAGTTCTTTGAAGTCCCCTTCTAAGACTGGTACTGTGTCAGAGTCTCAGCCTGGCCGAGGTCTCTTGAGTACTCGATTTTCTATGGAGTCTTGAGTATCCTGAACTATGTCGGAAAGACCTCTTACCATCCCAGTTCAGGGGCAGGGCGAGAGAAAGAGCCAGGACATGCAATTGTCCCGGCTCTCCTTGCCAGTATTACACCAGTAATTGATCAGCCAGAGCCCAGTCTGATGCTTTAGTCTCTGACCAAGGACTTCGTGGTTGCCTTGGTCTCAGCTGAGCTCCTGGAGAAGTACCAAGGAGATTCCCTTAAGGGACTGCCTATTTTCGGGGAGGCAGGATCCTCCCTTGACTCTTCCCATCCTCTGGAGTTTTGTGTTCTAGGAGTCTCAGGGGCACGCTCAGCCTTTGAATGAGCACCTAGTGTCTTGGTCTCGACCAAGCACCTGGAGAAGTGAGAGAATCTCGGACTCTTGGAATTGCAAGCACTCAGGCGAGAGAAGACACTCCCGATGTTTGTTCTTACAACATTAAGGAGTCTCGCCAAGCACTTGAATTCTTTGGAATTTCTGGCGCCTTCTGAGTGATCAAATTCCTTGGAATCGAGAGCGCTCTGAAGTCAATATAGCCCACTCTCATTTTTATGAGATTCGGGTGTCTCACCAAGCACTAGACTTCCTTGGAACTTCGAGAGCTCATTGAGTGCTCAGATCTTTTAGAATCAAGATCGCTTGGCTGGTGTTATATTGACTGCACAGGATTTTGCAAAATCTTGGGTGTTTCTCAACCATTACTAGGGAGTTCGCTCTCCAGTCCGGTTAGGAACACAATAATATGAGTGCCAGAAGACTTAGGTGTTTTGACACTGTATGCCAGCACTTTTTAAGTGCTCAGGGGTTCAGGTTCAATCCTTGTCTGGACCTTAAGGTGCGAGCATGAAGGATACAAGAAACAATCTCTATTGAACTTTCTTCTCTATGGGCCTTGGCCTCAAAGGAGATTAGTGCATATTCGAGGAAAGCAATAGTTCTTGGCAGACGAGCACCACTCATAGTCGCGTTACGTGAACTGCTCAGTTCACTCAGTTCAGCCAAATCAAGCGCTCAGCCTTGTATGGGAGAACTTTTGCTCTACTCAGGTTGGTGCTTTGCCATGGCATGAGCACCTTCCTTTCCTGTGCAGCAGTTATCACAAGTGATGATTGCTTATGATCTACCTCTCCTGCTGGTTCTTCTAACAGGACAGGTAGGAATGCACTTTCTCCTTACCTGTTCTCTTGACCCCCTCAGTTGTTCTGAGAGGTGTAAGGCGGACAGAGAGAATTCCAATACACAGAAGAATGCTCATACAAGCGTTCTCCTACTGTTGGTGCTTGGAAGAAGAGTTGGCTGTCGAGTCTCTGGACTTGATAAGACATAGCCGAGACTGGGTAGTAGCTATCTTTCAGGAGAAGTACAGTGGTACCTCGAGATACGAAATTAATCTGTTCCAAGGTGGCCTTCGTATAAGAGTTTTTCGTATCTTGAACCGCATTTTACATGTAACATGGCTAATCCGTTCCAAACCTTCCAAAAACACCCCAATAAATTTCATAATAAAGCTAAAGCTAATTGACCTATAAACAATGAAATACTACAACAATTTGGACCATTCAATACCTAACTAATACGTACTAGTAGTACTAATATGTATGTACCTGTAAATAAAGTGTATTAGTGTACATGGTATACAAGAAATACTGTACGTACATACGTACGTATGTAGTAAAATGTGGAAGCTTACCTTTCGAGTGAGGCTATCTCCGAAAGTGGCGACAGAGGAGGAGGAAAAAACAAAAAACGGCAGAAAACTTCTTATAGTACGTACACTTAACTTTACGAAACATAAAAAAAAAGTCAGGAAAACATAAACTAAACTTTACGAAACACATTAACAAAACTGTAACACTTAACTTTACAAAGAACTTGAAATTAAAATTTTTTTTGTCTTTTTTTTTTTATTTTTACATTTTTTTTTTGTTTTTTTTTTTTTTTACTTTTTTATACAAAATTTCAATTTCTTCACCACTTTCACTTTCTGTTTTTTTCGTAGTATCACTTGGTTCTTCCTTTTTGCTTACTCCTACTAAAGGCCTCTTTAAAAAATAACTATCCAAGGAAGATTGCTTCTGCCTGCTTTTGACAATGTTCCTGAAACGACTCAGGCAAACGTCATCGAACTGTGCAAGCATACGACCTGTGTAAGCCTTTTCGGGGTGCCTCTTCTACGAATGATTGCACCTTATGAAAAGCAGCTAGAGCATCCTTAATTTCTGCCGTTGTCATAGCGTTGTCGTCCTCCTCCTCGCGGCTGCTAAAGAACTCTTCTTGAACGACGACGTTATGTTGCATGGCCTCCACTCCTTCAGGTACCATCCATCATAAGCTCCTCTTGTTGCTCCTCCCCGAGAAGGTCATTGATGTCGTCCTCGTCGACGACCAGCCCCATGGACTTGCTGAGTGCAACGATCTCGTCAAGATCTGGTTGCGAAACAGTTTCAGGATCGTCAACTGTTCTTGAATCTGCAGCACCAGCTTCGCCCACGTCGAATCCCTCGAAGTCTCGGGCGGATACGGCATCAGGCCAGAGTTGCCTCCACGAAGAATTCAAGGTTCGCCTCGAAACCTCCTGCCAAGCTTGGTCGATGAGTCGGATGCATATCACAACATCGAAATGCTCCTTCCAAAATTCACGCAAGGTGAGGTTTTGTGGTATCGGGTGATGTCGAAACATGAAAGAAGTTTCGTATACAGCTTCTTGAAGTTCGATATCACTTGCTGGTCCATGGGCTGGAGGAGAGGGGTGGTGTTAGGCGGAAGATAAAGAACCTTGATAAACGAATACTCTGCTAGGATATCTTCCTCGAGGCCAGGAGGGTGAGCAGGGGCATTGTCCAACACCAGCAGACATTTCAGAGGGAGGCGCTTCTCTTCCAAGAATTTCTTCTCTGTCGGGCCGAAACAGATTTACCCACTCGGTGAACAAAAGTCTTGTTACCCAGGCTTTCGCATTAGCCCTCCACATCACTGGAAGCTTCTCCTTAAGCACTTTGTGGGCCTTGAAGGCTCGAGGTAGGTTCTTCTCTTACTGCGTGATGTACGTCGGACGAGGCATTTTTTTCCAAACAAGGCCAGTCTCATCACAGTTGAAGACTTGCTGAGAACTGTAGCCTTCGTTGAGCGTCATCTCATCGAACGTCTTAATAAAGGCTTCGGCAGGTTTCGTGTCCGAGCTGGCCGCCTCCCCATGCCGCACCACCGAAGGGATGCGTGTCCGTTTACGGAATTTTTCGAACCACCATGAGAAGCCTTGAACTCTGGGGTTGGCGTTGATGTCCCTTCTCCTCCGTCGTCTTCGGCCTGGGCAATCAAAATCGCCGAAAATAGCGCTGCCTTGTGGCAGATTGCCAATCTCCGTTATCGTATCGGCAGCGATTTCTTTGTCTTTTTATCCAGACAAGAAGCAGCCTTTCCATTTCATTGTGCACGTGGCTCCTCTTGCTGGACAAAATAGTCACGCCCTTGGAAGGTGTAGGTGCTTTGATGATATCCTTCTGCTTAAGGATGGTGCCTATTGTCGACAGATTTCGGCTGTATTCCTTGGCAATCACACTCAATCGCATACCAGCTTCATATTTTTTAATGAGCTCCATCTTCGTCTCCAAAGAAAAAGAAAGGCAGCCATCTTCTGTTTTTTTTTAACAGTTTCATCATAAAAGCACTTTTTATAATAAAACTATTAAAAAGCCAAGTATAAACATTTCTAGAGGGTTCTTCTTGAGTTTTAACTAACAAAATAGGTAGTTTCAAGCATTTTTATTATGGGGGTTTCAACTATTCGCAGATTCTAGCTATTCTTGGGGAAAACATCTGGTACACATCCTCCGTGAATACAGGGGGAACACTGAACTACTGATGAGAAACTTCTTTCTGTCTTGTAATCACAGGGACCTCTGGTCTCTATACGGCACTTAACTCTTGTTAGTTTGGGTGCACACGTCTTTATGAGAATCATCAAACAGAATTTTGTTTAGCAAGATGCATCTTGTCTCTCTCCGCCACTAGCGAAGGGGATAGATGATTTGCATGATCGTCTTCAATATCACCCTTCAAAACGCGGGTATCAGTGTCTCGACTCCGTCTCGAATGTCATAATGAACTCCAAATCGTTCGGCTTCTGTTGACAGGTTCGAGTCCTTTGAGATTCCTTCGCCTTGGACTTTGTAATTGATGATCCAGATCAATCATTATTTTGTCTTATTACCGTGTTTTTGGGCTAGGACAATTTGTCCCCGATTAATTTGTCTCGTAAGTTAATTTATCCCGGTCCATTCCGTCCCCAAGTCAATTCGTCGTTGGGCAATTCGTCCCCAAGACACGGAAATGAGACACTTTAGAATAAAATGGTCGTTCAACAGTTTCATTTTTTCTTCTTCTTCATTACCCCTCTCTTTCAAATGCAATTTTCGAAAGAAAGTGTGGAACTATTACTTTAGGACTAAAATTGTCTTTGGACAGTTTTAAATTAGTCCGTTCTAGACAGTTCAAAATTAAAAAGTTTTACTCAGATCGAATTAGTTCTACAGAATAAGCCCACCCATCAACATGGCTACCCGCAAGATTACAACTTCAGAGAAAGGAAACACAAAGTAGTTGATAAAGAGAATTATATATCACAAAAAATATGGAGAATGCTGATGAAACTGAAGATGTACTGGAAGTGTGAAAAACGTGCGTTGCAAGGCGAGACTTCAATACAAATGAAAAACTATATAGAGCTTAAGAAGATTGGGATCATAATCACGCTTCAACTGCTGCAGAGGTAAATGAAGGATCACGGTCTCAAATATTAAAAAAGAAAAGTCAATCATCTCGAAATGCACCTCGCTCAATTATCGCTAGTGAAGTTGATAAGTTAAACGACTGTACATTGTCGCAAATACCTCAGATGGTGGAGGCAAGCTGATTCCAATTATCCTGCCACCCTACTTACAAATTTTGGGTTCTCTATTCCCATTGAATACTCTTACCATGACATTGATGAAAAATTTCTACAGTATGACAGCGTAATAGATGTAAGACAAATGCTAATATTTGCAAGTGACGAAACACTTAGACATTTGAAGAGGTACAAGAATTGGGCGGCAGGTGGGACATTTAAATGCTGCTCTAGTATATTTTTTCAGCGATGTATAGTGCACATTCAGATTGATACTTTTAATGTCCCACGATTGTTCGCTTTGCTCTCGGACAAAAGTCAAAACACATATAGTAGACTTTTTGCCAAAATAAATGAATTACTGCAGAATGAGGGTCCTGATAATATGATTATGGATATTGAAAAAGCAGCCCATAAACGGATTTCTGGAATCGTTTCCTGCATCAAATTTGGCTTGCTGCTTGTTCCACTTAGGAATTAAATGTGGGTACAAGCCCACATGTTGTGCAAGAACAAGGAATGAAATGCCAGATATCATGAAGATGACAGTTATTTGCCCTTGCCTTCCTGTCGGTTGATGATGATGTGGATGGATATGAACAACTTTTAGATGATGATGATATTTCCCAGTTAATCATACCTATTTTGAAAAGATGATTATAGGACCCACCCAGAGGAAGAGGAGAAAGGAGGCGACCGCGACGCCTTGAACCACCTTTCCGTTAACTATGTGAAATGTTTGGGAGGTCGATGTAATGTCTGGGATTGCTCGTACTAGAAATAGTTTAGAAGCCTACCAAAGCGCACTGAAAGACATAGTGAATATAGGTCATCCAAGTATTTGGAACCTCATCGATGTGCTTAAAGGTGAGGAGAGTTTGCAATGCCAAATTGCAAAAATTTATCCAAGGAGAAAAGCCAAGCCAAAAGCAAAAAATACAGACACGAACCTGCGTATAAAAAATGTCATGGAAAATATGCTCCAAACCAAATAATTACTTTTCTAAAAGCAATTGCACACAATCTGAATTTTTTTAAATTAAATACGTAATACAACAAACTGTTTTTTAGTGCTTTTATTGTAACTTGTCCATTGATTTGATTTTTTTCGTATTTAGTAAGTTGATTATCAATTTGATTGAAAACAAATTTTAAATTCAAATATTTGTTGTCAGGTAAAAATAAATATTATTTTCAATTGTTTTTTTTAGTATTTTTGTTGTAACTCTCTGTCTCCCTAAAATGCAATATTAAAAACAAAGTTTTGAACAGTTATGATGTTGAGACAGTAATAAGTCTATACGCCTATGAAATCTTAAAATATATTTGGAATAAGTCAAAAAAATTACCAAAATTTATTTGTAGTAACATTAACTTAATTTTAATGCCGTAGAATACAGGTATTTATTAACATGTTTGACAAAGGCCCTACACACACAAAATTCATTAAACTTTAAACTCACTTGAATTTTATATATATTTATATAAGCTTGAAAAGGTATGAATAAACTTTTTACCGACTCATTACGTTTACAAAACTAACGATTATTTATCTTAAAAAAAGAAGAAAAGGATAACTACTCTCAGAGCCTTAAATAAGCATTTCCGTTTAAGCAACCCTCAACAATTAACGGTTCAAGCATATTTTCAATATTTACTTTTCCTTCTTAAGTTGTTGCTCTAGCCTAAATAGGCATGTGAGTATGAAGATGCTACAAATTGACCAACGACTAATTGACTTGGGGACGAATTGCCCAACGACGAATTGCCTAACAACGAATTGACCGGGGACAAATTAACTGACTACGAATCGACCAGACACCGGTTTTCGTACCTTCGGAAGACTTGACATCCTTAACAACCCTTCTCCAGTACTGACTCGCCAAGGGAGAAGTGTCTAAGGACACGGCTTTCTCCTAGCTTTGCGGAATCGAAAGGAGGTTCTCTGCAGCTGGCATCAACGTCACCTGTACAGTGTACACTTTCCTTGAGAGCACACGGTACTAGTGGCTTAGTCCTTTCCTCGCATTCCGAAGAATATGTCAGACTGGAAGATAGATATGGTCTCATTAGGACCACATTTATATCTTTCTTCCTTCAGGTATTTGCCCACAGTCCTTGGGACCTTTTCTTTGGACCTGTGGTGGATGTTCAACAAGTTATGTTTCCTTACCCACCTCTTTTAAGAGAAAAAGTTGCATCACGCCTAAAGTGTGCGGTTCTAGAAATAGAAAGATTCGAGAGTGACTGGCCTCTCCTCCTCCTTCGGCATCCTTCTACTTCTCTTCCTTCGGAATAAGAATAGGACTCAAACCTACACTTGCTGGACTGGCGCCTGATGAGGTAAGTCTACACATCGAGCTTCCTTCTATTTTTCCTAATGTAAAGGACCTCAAGTTTGTATAAATAGGAAAAATACAATTTACTTTTAAACATTGTAATTTTACTCATCTCATTTTGAGACGAAACCTGCAAAACTTTTTTTATTCCATCCCAAAAACAAGTAAGACCATCAAACCTCCACCAGCCCAGATTAATGGCAACTTAAATAGACTTAAGTTCTCGTGAGTCATCGACTATGCGCACTTAAGAAACTTTGATTTTCAAACTTTAAGATCTGAAATAATGCCAACCTCCTCCTGCTTAACAAAGGAAGGATTCACACAAATAAATAAAAGGCTGATTTTGCTACTGAGCTTAAGAAATTACTTCTTAAGGAAAGACCATCATAACTATCATCAACTGTGTATCATGGCAGCATTATCATAGATTTCATGGTGCATACCAGGAAATTACCAATGAAGCAGATAAAATTGAAAACATACAGACTTTGCACAAAATCTGTGGAATTCGTTTCAATCCATTCAAAAACGTGCAGTAGCATTGACACTGTATTTGATTTGTAAAAGGATTGGAGTATTACAGGCAGTCAGCATGATCGACGAAAGAAAGCTGATGTACATATTTAATTTGGATCAGCCTTTACCCGTCGAGATGAAAAAGTTTAGAGCCCTCTAGGAGAACTAGGTTGAATTTCAACGTGATTTCATTCAATGGGTCAGGGAAAACATTACTGACAAATCTCTCTTCTTGGGTGGATCACATAAAGACGGTGAAACAAAGTTTCAGTATCATAAATGGATCAATCAGAGCTGAGCGACTACTTACATGCTGTCATGAGGAAGCAGACAGTCGTATAAGGCTTCATGGTAATGATGCTGTCAAAGTTGGGAGATTTAATAACATTATCATTGCATCTCTCCAGACACTGATGTACATATTTGTGTCTGCAATACACCACTACATATATTAAATTGAGGAACTTGACTTTGAGGAACCCTAATTATCTGGGGGCAGTCAATCTAGAAGTGTAGTTCCGGTTCACGACTTGGTGAGTGTAGAGATTGTATGAGTATTAAACTGCTTGTTTATTTGTTTATTTTGAGTGCCTTATCTCACTGGTGATTAGTATCAACAAGACCATTGGAGTAATTTGTTTTTGTTTACATACTTGTATTTACCTTCTGTTTCAGACAATGTTTATGTAGTTAGTGTTTTAACTTGCCTCTGTCAAGAGCACACATGTACCCTCTCGGATTTGTAAACAATATCGTTAAGTAGCCTCAAGTGTTCCCTTCACCATTCTTACAGTTAGGACCTTGGACTCAGATTTCGTATATATTGCCTGCAATCCAAGCACTCACTGGGTTATCATACAAACATCATCAGTTTGATATGGAGATGTCCTGTCAAAATGTACCTTTATTCACATTAAATATTTGTATTACTATTAGGGATGGAGTATACGAATGGAGTTACATGTTATTTTTGTAAAAATAGGAGTTAAATGTTATGAGAAAATACTTTGATATTTTGATGTTTCAAAAAAAATTATCAGACCACAGGAATACAGAGCATAAAATTTCTAATTTGTCTTTAGAAACCCATGTTAGCCCTTCAGTTCTAAAATAATATCAAATTTCTTACAAAGTGACCATTACCGTATTAAGGCAGTCACTGGTTATCAGTGATCCGGTTTTATGGGGCTTGTCTAGCGTCATAAAATCGGAGATTAATGGCGCCATAACAGGCTGAGTTCCTGGTTATCGGCACCTTAGGGTTCTTATGGTGCGCCATGAGGATGCTTATGGTGCCATAAGGGTGCTTAAGGCGCCATAAGGCTGATTATGGCGCTGATAACCGTTAATGGCACCATAAGCCCCATTATGGCCACCATAAATCACCAAGTTTTGGTCAATGCTGTTTTCACTTATCGACACACCCCTGGGAACAGAACCCCCGCTGATAACCAGGGACTGCCTGTACTCTATTTCTGTAATATAAGCCAGGACCCAAAATGGATGCCATTTTGTAATTCAATATATGTGTCGAAAGCTTTGCATTTTTTCTTGTAGATTAATTTTAGGCCTTAAATTCTGATAGAATTTTATTCAGCATCAAAGTTTCCTTTCAAACAAGATATAGCATGCCTACAATTGTAGAACTATGCAACTGTTGCTATTTTAGCACCAATCCAAAAATGGCCGCCATCGTTAATTCAGTATGGTGGACAAACAACTGTGAACCCTGACATGCTGCCTCTTAATAAATCCTACAGCGTATCAAGAGTCAAAGTGAGGTGACATACGAGTGCACACAGGACTTAAAGCTCCTAGAGTAGTACATACGAGTGCACACAGGACTTAAAAGCTCCTAGAGTTGTATTAATGAGATATTTTCCATCTGGTGAATGGATGCACACCGAGGTGTCTTGCAAGGGTTAAAAGTACCTTTCTCAGGGGCAGATATTTGGTGACCCCCGTACTACATTCCAATTTCAGCTTTTCTTGTCTGACCTGGTCTCAATTGTTACCAGTCTAAGCTCGGAGAGTGATTAGGGTGTCTCTTATTATCCATTCTGATTTCAATGGGGAATCTGGACAACTGATTCATTTTCATTTTGGGCTATTAGGTTTTTTATATTATCCTGTCCCATGACCTATGATTTTTTGTGAGAATTCTATCTCTTCGTTGGCAGACTGTGCAGCCTCTATATTTACTATGAAATTCAGGACCTATGTATATTTTTACAAAACTACACAAATTTTGTCAGCATTATCAATAACCTAAACCCGATAGTTTTAATTTTCATAGAGTAAAATGATCTAGCCGACGCCATGGCCAATGATTGCGAGCCAAGAATAAAAAAACATTCATTATGTAAGAAAGGTAAATATCGTTTTACGAAATGTTGCCCCGCCCCCCCCATCCACCAAACAGAAACCCATTCACCTTATTCCATCGGCTCTGAAACCCATAGTAGTCAAGAATGGCTAACAGGATTTGGAATTGTCCCCGTGGTTGCAAAAAACTGCATTTGTCTTACGACTTGCAACTTTATACAGTCAAGAGAAAGCCCGTGGCCATACTACTATAGCCTGAATAGGTAATTATTCAGTTTTCTTCTAGTTTAAATCTAATGTTTATGGCCTGATTTGTATTTAGCGTAACGTGATTATAATACTTGTTATGTCATTCAGGATTTTGAATATTTCCATTAACTATTCACTATGCCACCAAGAGAGAGAGAGAAAGAGAGAGATTGTATGTAAACAGTCTTTATATAAACTAATTTCGTTAAAATGAGATTTTTTTTTTTTATCCAAGTAAACTACAAGGTTATATATGCTAAAATCTCCAGCAGACCAACGGATCATCCGATATAATTTTTCTTCTTCTCTTTAGTCTGTACGACCATTGTTGGATATAAAGACTATGAATGGCGGAACGATACATAGATGTGGGTGGGGTATCTGTGCTAGCGTAGTAATACTACTGTAGCCTTCATTGTTATCCTTAATTATAACGAGGCCAAAGTGGGTGGAACCTCGTGAAGTCATCATTCAGACGATAATTATTGGTGAAGGTTTAAAGAAAAAATACGGTACCGGTCTATTTTTCCATTTTAGTAAATAGGTAGATAGCCGATAAATAAAAATTGCTTGACATTGGATATAGCAGTTATCAAATCAAGCTTGTCTACTATGTCTTTGTTAAAAAATTACCAACTATCCTCTGAATCTTGTCAATCTGATTGTGACCTATAAAGTAGATTATAATTTCTTAGGACACTTATTTTGGGAGTTAGACTAATAATCGAAGTTTTTTTTGTATTTATTAACTTGTTTTGTTGGTTTGTTTCATTATGACAATTATCAGTGGAGAGGATTCAGAGTTCATAAAGGTGTACTGCCTTTGCTTGTATTTTAAATTTTTCTCATTGTTGACAGAGGTGTAGCCTTCGTTACGTATAGCCAATCATCCATCAAGAAAGAGGGAAGAAATGCTGTCATAATTTACGTAATGAGTGCGTTCGAAACCTTATCTCTGAGTAAGTTGGCCCGTCTTCAAAAAAAAGTCACTTTTACATTATAAAGTACCAAATTTATTCAACCTATGTAACGCAGAATACAGTCAAAATTTATGTGTAGATATAATGTGTATTCTGAATAAGCGTTATATCTATGAAATGCATAGATACAAAAAGTTATTGCCAAAAAAAAACCGTGTTGCAGAAGCCCTGAATCTCATGGTAGTTTAAAGAATGAGAAAATTTTTACATATCTTACCCAATTTTCCATATCCAGGGCACCTGAAATCCTCTTGGAATACATGGATGGCAGCAACTCCTCAAAGGAGTTACTCTCTCTTGGGGTCATCCTTGGTACTGTTTCATTATTTCATTCCAGTACTCTAAAATAAAGTTACTGCAAGCAGAATTTTCTTATCAGGGAAGCCTGCATAAACTGAGGGGCCAAGGAAGTTTTATCACCGCTGCCTGGAAGTATAGAAAGTACAGCAAGCAGAAATTTCCTATCAGGGAAGCTAACATGAACTGATTGAAACAAGGCAGTATAGAAAGTACAGCAAGCTTTAATTCCCTATTAGGGAAGCCTGCATGAACTGATGAGCTAAGGCAGTTGTATCACCGCTGCCTGGCAGTATATGTATTAGTCGAGCATATATCACTACCCCTAGAAGATCACGACACTTCAGATGGGATTGGGTGGACCCTATCTGGTCCCCTCCATACATGATTGCTCTATAAAAGGAACAAATTATTTAAAGGCTCTACAAGTCATGCACAATTGGGAACTACAATCATGGCTGTTTTGTAAACAAGAAATTAGGCTACCCCAATTTACCTTTTCAGCAACTTCAAATATCCCTCGGCGGTGTTAAAAGAGCATTGTATAACAAGTTTCAATAACAATACGTATTGTCAAATATTATTGTCTTAATGCTAAATGCTCACTGTGTTAAACAAGAAGAAACAGCATGGCAACTGCAGTATAGCATAGTGATACACCTAACTTCTCGGCTTGCAAGAGGCGTTACTGGCTCCAAATTTAAACAAATATAAGCCTGCCCATTAAATTTTAATAAACAAACTTTCACTGGTCCTAAAACTAAGTAGGCATCTTTTTTCGGCATCGATATCCAGTTAATGGCGCCTCTAATAGGTTATGTATCGCCGCCACTAGTACTCTATTAATGGTGCTGATAATTGAAAATCGGCAGTAGACAAGCGCCATAAATACTGGGGACTGCCTACTTAGCTTGACTTGTGTGAAGTAGGTGCAAAAAATCCATAGTCACACCTGATTTCTGAATCATAAACTGGGGACTAGTGAACTCTTAGGCAGACCAAAAGTGTAATGAAGATGGCACCGACTTATGTTGTTGTCACATCTGTGATAGAGCCTAGGTAATCATTGTATGACAGGTGATGGAGCCCTCCTATCCTGAGTCGTTTATTTTTTGTCACTGCCAACGAGCACTATTCTGGCCAAGACCAACTATAAAAGAATTTTTTGTAATTGGTTGGTCCATTTTATGGAGTCCTGGGGGCACCATGAAAGTGTAACTCCTTTGAGGACTAACAGCAGCTACCAAAAATAGGTTTTTCCTACATCAAAACCAGTTTTATGCAAGCTTCAACCATTAATAAAAAAAAGTACAATAATAAGGTAAGTCAGGTTGAAAGAATATTTTTAGTTTCTTCATTACTATTACCCAAAAGACAACCTTTTCTTTGCTTGCAAGACCCAATAAATAATTTTATGTGCATCAAAGAAAGTCCCCTTGTAGGCACTGTTTAGGTTGGAGTTTTTGGCAAATTATAAATTCCTTCCTTCAAATGGGTTAATTAAATAATTTAAATGGCTGTAAGAATTCTTATTACTTTACTCATAAAACCTAATTTACAAGCACCAAAAGTATTCTCATGTAGTGGATGAATCTCTGAAGTAAAAAATGAAGTACTGAAAGCTGGAGATGGCATTTTTTTCTAGCTGCAACCCTACAACAAACTAATGTACTGTATATATAAGAAAGGTAGAGCATGGCAATTCATTGTGTAGACCTTGAGCTATTTCCAATCACAACCTAAACCATAAGATTTAATGTGTTTTTCAGATTAATAGATCAATGGTGTTTTATAGTTACATGTAATTATGATATAAGTAAATGTTCTTTTCAGGTACTACATTAGAGAATCAGTGACTTTTTTCATGTGCACTGAATGCATTTTCAGTTGAATTTGAGGATCAATGGATAATTTTTTGGACACTGTGGAAACAATTGAATTATCAGGTTTACTATGAAATCAATGATTGCATTTTTAGGTACACTTAAGAGATCAGTGAGTATGGTTTATGATCATGCAAGAAAAAATTAGTAAAGGTCTTTTGAAAAGCTATGGACGGATACCCAGGAAAAGGTCCATACAAGTAGGACCAAGTTGCATCCATGCTAGCTTAGAATTAAGCTTGTAGTATTTACTTTGCATATTTACCTTCCTAAATCTTTGGCACAAGCAAACTTTACTCCAGGTAATTAATATTGTGTAAATAATGTTGTTAACCTCATTTTCAACATATAGCCAAAATTCAAATTAACTTTGCATGATGTACAACTACAACATTCATGGCTCAATCTTGCATGATGTACAACCACAACCTTCATGGCTCAATCTGTCCATAGTTTATAATACTAAAGCAGAGCATTTTTCTTTTATTCTTACAGTTGCTTCTGTGACATGAAGTGACCTTAGTGCCATTCTCTTGTTAAGAAGAAGTACAGTACCTTGTGTATTTGATAAGAATTGTTTCTTGGAAGTAAGCCATGCAAGAACAGGTCTTCCCGTAGAAATTGTTTCTTAAACATTTTTATGACTTTTTCAAGTAGCATTCAACATATCATTGTCAACCTGAATAACTTAAATGAGATACAAAAAACACAAAGGAAACCAGTTATATACAATTTATTTTCTTAGAGCGAAAAAACAGAGCATTTGTCACCATGGGAAGGCAACACCATTCCACAGTCAATAATGAATATGTCTCTTATGCAGCTACATAACTTTATAGCATTAATCAAGATATTCAAGCCTTCCTTCAACCATGCCAAAAGATGGAGCACATGAGCACCATATCGGTTGTTTTTGGTGAGAATACAAAACTGTCCTGCAACTCTTTTCAGAGAAGAAAACCAAACACTTCCAGTTCCAGCAAGCCATGGCCCTTGTACTCCTCTTGGTCACAAGTCCTGACACAATTAAGCTCTTCCTCCCAGGCCAGTGTTCATCTCGTAGTCACCACAGTGACATACTCCTTCTCCAGGTCATTTTCCCACACATCGAGGAGCCTTGTATTTGCGTAAGAAGGACCAAACCTCAGCAGAGCAAAGTAGGCAGAATTGCTTTGATGCCCCAGCATCCTGTAGCAGACGGATCTGTAACTTTCCTAGGCTTGATCCATTCATCCCAAGTTCCAGGAAAGCCAGTTTAGTTGACGAATCCATTGCTTGGAAAATGGCTTTGTACTGTCGAGAGAGAATGTTTTGTTTACATAATGTTTTAATCATATGGCCACTGTTAATAAAATCATCAGTAACATCACTTAAATATTAAATATTCCAAACTGTGACCATAAGGTTTTGTTTTTTTATACAGCCATTGTGGTTGCTAGGTCCTTGTCATTTATACAACTACTGTGGCTGCTAGGTCACTGTCATCTATACAACTACTGTCGTCCCTAGGTTGCTAGGTCCTTAGTCATTTACAACTACATACTGTGGTTGCTAGGTCCTTAGTCATTTCCTTGTCATTTATACAACTACATACTGTGGTTGCTAGGTCCTTAGTCATTTATACAGACACTGCAGTTGCTAGGTCCTTGTCATTTATAATTGGTTGCTAGGTCCTTGACATTTATACAACTACTGCAGTTGTTAGGTCCTTCTCATTTATACTCGTACAACCACTGGGTCCTTGTCATTTATACAATTATTGTGGTTGTTGGGTCCTTGTCATTTATACAACTATTGTGGTTGCTAGGTCCTTGACATTTATACAACTACTGTTGTTGCTAGGTCCTTGTCATTTATACAACCACTGTGGTTGCTAGAACTTTGTCATTTATATAACTACAGTTGCAGGTTTAAGGTCATTGTTTTTACTTTGGCCCTATGTAACAGTATATAAAAATCCATTATTTCAACCACGAACTGCACCGACCTTCGACTTAACCAGTCTTACTCAATACAAAACAAACCATGATAACTGGGTACATTAAACAGCCAAAAATTCATGTCATTAGGACCCACCTATTTTGCTGACCTTTGATGTATACCTGGTTAATTGAATACATTAACCAGGATCACAAACACCATGACCCATATAACCTTTGGACCTGGCCATGGTTAATAACACAATTTTTTAAAGTAAATTATATTTTTATTAACTATACAAACCTGTGGTTCTTTCTATTAGAATTGCTTGTAGCGAAGCTGGAACACACCATTTAAAACTCTTGAACAAGGTGGTTTAGGCAGTAACTATCATCCAGTAGGCATAGAGACCCGCCTGCCTGGTTGTAAACATTCCACTTTGCTTTTCATCCCAGATTTCAGATTGAGGGGTGGCATGAGGTGGGCCTAAAATGTTAAGGACGTCAGGTTTTGTATAGTTAGGAAAAATACAATTTACTTTTAAAAATTGTGATTTGTGTCTACACAATATACAAACCCTCGGTCCTTTACATTAGGAAGACGCTCAGGTTGGAGGGGAGTAAGTCTCCTGAACTGACTGGAGTTCTGCACACCTGGGCTATTCCTCTACTCCTCCTGGTTAAAAGAGCGAGGAAGAATGCCCTTCCGCTGACAAATTAATCAGAGTATAAGAACTGCGAGATCAAGAGTCAGACTCCTGGAATGAGTGAGGAATCGTAACTCATACAAAAAAAGGCTGGGAAGAATATTAAGAGTCTTAGGCATTGAGGCAAAGATCAGAGAAGGGTTTACCTTATGCCTAGTCTCTCCTTCCTCCCTTGCTAGAGGAAGGAGCAGGATTGCTCCAATGATTCCAATAAGAAAAATAGAAAGGAAGCTCGATGTGTAGACTTACCACTTCAGATGCCAGCCCAGCAAGTAAATGTTCGAGTACTATTCTCAGCCCAAAGAAAGAGAAGTAGAAGGATGTGGGAGAAGGAGAGGACAGTCACTCTCGAATTCTTACCTCTAGAACCGCACATGATGATCTGTCCTCTTAAAGGAGTCGGGTAAAAAAACTTGTTGAGCAGCCACCACAGGTCCAAGGAAAAAAGGTTCCAAGGACTTGTGGGCAAAGACCCACAGGCAGAAAAATATAAATGTGGTCCTGATGAGACCGTGTCTACCTTCCAGTCCGACATATTCTTCGGAATGCGAGGAATGGACCAAACCATTGACTTTGTGAGTTCTCGAGCAGGTTGTACAGGTGACGTTCATCACCAGTTGCAGAGTAGAATATTGGTCATCATTTTTTAAAACCTACTGTGAGACCTTACTTATAAGTAATGTTTTACACTAAACTGACGTAAAATTCATGCGTAATAGAAGACGGATCTTAAAAAATGAGAGAAAATTATTTAAAATTTGGGCAGTACTTGTGGAAATCGTGAGGAACAATACAATAAAGAATGAAATATGGCGAGAGAGAGAGAGAGCGCGCAAGCATATAGGTCTATCGATGGAAATACTTGATTCATTATATTTACTTTGAGAGATTGAGTGATAATATTTTTTTCAAATGTGTTTCAAAAGTGGAGAGAGAGAGAGATTGGAAAGGGGGAAAGAAACTTGGAAGAGGAGAGCGAGCAAGCATAGGCCTATCTATAGATACTTAATTCATTATATTTACTTTGAGAATTGAGTGATAATATTTTTTCAAATGTGTTTAAAAAGTGGGGGGAGAGAGAATGAGAGCAAAATCTGCTTACGTGAAAGCATAGGCCTATTTATAACTATTTAATTTCATGATATTTTCTTTGGGAGATTGAGTGGTGATATATATCTTACAGCATGTTTTTAGAAGTGGAGAGAGAGAGAGCGAGAGGGGAATTATAGTATTGGTGACGGACTTGCGACGGGAAAAGGCAGAAGAAAGATCGGAGTTTCGGTGCACAGATAGCTGGGAAACAGTGATATGGCTGTCAAGATCGTGCTGCACATGCTAGATAAAATTTGAAAGACCACAGTATTCAAAGGAATTTATACCCTAATCTTAATTTCATTCGACAGTTGCCGTAACATTCAAACATTGTAAAAAGACGTGCTTTCGTGATATAATCTGTACTTTTGAAAATCGGTTTTAATCCATAAATCATTCACGAAAAAAAAGCTGTGTAAAGTAAAAACATTTATTACCACAAACACGGACAATTAAAGTTTTATATCGTGGAAAAAATGATAATGTGTTGGGAGATCTTTTTAGCCTCGCGGCAAAGCAATGAAGTCGTGTAGGCTAACTACGAACTGCTTTGTAATAGGAGAATAACCAGAAAATCTTTGAGCTGACATGGTACTTTAACCTTTATAAACATTTATTTTTAAAGACAATAGCTTTGTAAGCAGCAACTAGCATTCGATCCATGTCAACGTCGGTCAAAGGACTCAAAGTGTGAAATCCGTTACGTTAGCCAGTATCCAGTGACTTGCGTTTTCACGCTCGAAGTTCTAGGGCTCCTCCTCACATCATAGAAAACGCTCTTGCGGATGCAACTAGATTTGCTCAACCTACCTTAGCCGTCGCAACATTGACTGCCATTGACGTCAGCTAACTTTAAACGCTTTGGAATAAAAACATAGATTTGTAGAAACTAAAATAATTACATTCACCACAATAATATACCCGTTCATGAAGGAAAACGAGTGAATATTGTCGTCGTGATACTCGTGATACATAGTACTACAATCTATCTACCACATCTCTATGAACGAATTTATCTGAGAAATTCCAATTACTTCGGACATATATCGTGTTTTTAAGTATCTGAAAGGTTTTGTTTTGCAGTTTTAACTTATATGATATAATTTGCAATGTATTTTCATATTCTAGAGTAAATTTAGAGAGATTGTCTTTTCAGTAAAAAACAAATACAACTGGGAAATTTGATGAACGAAAGCTAATGAAAAACTGTACCTTCACTTTTCTTGCCAGTAGTACATCCTTCCTATCGTCTCAAGAAGCCCAAGGGAAGAAGTGTCCTTAGACTAGGTTCACACAGGGCGTTTTTAACCGTGGTGTCCACCGCTCGTTTAACGCTGTAATAATTCACACGAAATGTTTTTGACAGCGGCGGCCAACGCGCGGTAACGCCATAATATATATATATGTGTGTGTGTGTGTGTGTGTGTGCAAGAGGTATATGTATATTTTATTTTCTTTATTGGTGACATCCAGTGTCAGAAATGGATGTGGAAGAAAAAATAAATCTTGCTTTAGGCTGTTGACTGAATCGGCACAAACAGCACCAAAGACGGCTTTGGGTACACCCAGTTTTACATGATAGACATATTACCTTTGGGCGCTTTTCAATTTCACTTATGAATAAATCGTATCAAAATGATCCCTGCTCCATAGTTAACACTTGACACTGACAAACAATGCAATATGTGTGTGTCTGGAGTCACGGGGACCAGGTCAGGTGGCCAGGGTTGCTATGGTAAGGCACAATCTCTTTTCTCATTGGCAGACACACAGGCAATGATGGGGCCTGCTGTCTTCAAAACGGGCGGTTCACCACTTCGTGTGAACGATGCCATTCACTCGTATGTATCTCGACACGTCCGGCAACGCTGCGTTGCCGAGGGGAATCTCGTTACCGAACCGCCACAATATGCCGCTGTCTTACGTGTGAACGATTCCATAAGCTAACATTGAACAATCCACCACTCAGCTGAAAACGCCCTGTGTGAACGTAGCCTGAAGGTCTGTTCAGACCACAGTTGTTGTCAAGATGCTTGTCGGTGCAGTAGCCTCTGTATTCTACTTGGCTATTTTAATGCACTTGAGGAGGGATAAGAGAAAGAAAGTGATGGGTAAGGAAGTTTCTAGAAAAAAGGAGTGTATCATGCTGACTTACTTCTGGGGGAATAGAAAATAGATACATCTATACACTTATACATACATACATACATACATATATATGAATAACTTGATCACGAAGTATATAAAACATGATGCTATGTATAAATAAAGGTTTTTTGCCACGAAGGAAGAAAATTAAAAAGCGAGATAGCAAGTTACTTTCGGTCCTGTTCGGACCCTTTACTGAGTAAACTCAGTAAAGGGTCCGAACAGGACCGAAAGTACTTGGCTATCTCGCTTTTAAATTTTTCCTTCGTGGCAAAAACCTTTATTTATACACTTATATATATATATATATAATATATATATATATATATATATATATATATATATATATATATATACATATATATATATACATTGACTAATGTATGTATGTATATATATATATATATATAGATATATATATATATATAGATATATATATATAATTATATCACAATACAAGTGTTTATATACATATCACACACAACACTAAATGTTTCCATTCTGGATGGGAAACAAATATACGGTGAAAAGTGTTTGCAAACAGTTTAAAGACTGTTTGCAAACAATGTTTCCTAGTGTGGACATGCCTTTAGACATTTATCTCTCTCTTGGGTGAGACAGTACATACTAGAGAAAAGTCACCAATATCCAGTTTAGTGAGCCTTCAAGGAAAGTACCGGTAGCACCCTACACAACAAAGTAATGATTGATCTGAATCATCAGTTTAAAAGTACAAGGTACAAGGGATCATGAAAGATTCAAAACCTGGCAACAGATGCTGAATGATTCGGAGTTCATTACGACATCTCAGACGGAGTCGAGATATCAACAGCCACCTTCTGAAGGGTGATATTAAGGAAGGTCCATGCAAATCATCTTTCCTTTTCGCCAATGTAAGAGTAAGACGATATGTAGTCTTGAGAGACAACATCTGTCTGATGATTCTTTCAAGGACGTGTGAAAAGCTCGAGATAGGAACCCTAAATGAAAGCCAAATGTCATCTAGAGACCAGAGGTCCCTGTGATGGCTAGGCAGAGAGAAGTTTCTCATCAGTAGCTCGACTGGGGAGAAAAACAAACTACTTCCTGTGAAAGACGAGGCCGAATGTGGACCTATGTCTTCACAACTGAATGGGAGAGAAACAACTCGCTATTCTGACCTTGTTGCGAACAATGTTCCTCTCGCAACAAGAGGACATCACAATGGTGTCTCTCCAGGCAGTCTCCTGACAGGATCTGTGATCCTTTACTCTCTGCAAGACTTAACTTCCTTGAATGCATCATTCTTGAAGGAATTCTGTCTGATATATATATATATATATATATATATATATATATATATATATATATATATATATATATATATATATATATATATTATATATATATATGGGCATAAAGTGCATGTTTAGAAGAATAGCTGCCTTTCGCTCCAAATGAAATGTTTGTTTACCACCTCCGGCGCACCAACCGTCCCCGCACAGTCCCTCCTCATGAAAGCGCTTCTCCTTTAGACCTTGCTCCTATGTTTTTAAAATACTGCTCCACGAGGGGATTTCACGAGCAGGCTCTTCATCGAACAGGGAAGGTGGTAGTTTAAAAATACGGCCTGAGTCTGTTCAATGGTAAGACAGAAAGGTTGCTCTCAGTAGTTAAACCTCGATTGAGGAGAAACCGTACTACGACTAAAAATCTCTCTCTGAAGAAAGCAACGCTCTGCCCATCACTCAAATCCAGAAGCCAAGTACCCAGCCAGTGTATTTCATGTGGAAATATGTCTGGCTGATAGAGCTATTGAGTGCAGTACATAAAATTAGAGTACCTGCGTGTTAACCAAAATAGGAGGGAAATGAAACCCTCTTCTTTGGTGATAAATGCCAATACTGTGATGTTGTTACTCAACAGCACCACTGGGTGTCTCAAAATCAAATCCCAAACCTCTTAGGGGGCCCAAAAGGTTGCCTTGAGTTTCAGGATGTTAATGAGAAGGTAGTTATCACCTCAGTCACACACTTTAAGACAACCATCCTACAGGTATGCACATATTACTCAAGTCAGTGCATCTGTTACCAGACATATGTCGCGAAGAGAATATACAAGTATATTCAAAAGGTTCCTGTTGATCAAGCACCACCCTAATTCCCTCCTCATTATTCGAGACAGGAAAAGATTAAAGGCTGTTAGCAGACCACCTTCATTCTCTAATGAAGAGAGCAAAGGAAAAGTTATCCTGAAGGTAGACTTCTATGGCGACAAAAAGACACTGAAGACGATTAGCTCTTAGCCAAACTGGCTTTTCCCGAAACGGGAACACAGGAGAAGTGGAAGTTAAATGGAAGGTGACTGACGCCTGGAAGGAAACAGATACTTCTTGAATGATATCATCTTACCAGGCCTCGGTTATGTTGCTGTTTAAGTCCAGAGACTCGACAAGCAACCCTTCATCGAGATACCAGCAAAAGATGAACACCCGTTACTAGCGTAATCTTTCCTTCTGCCCTCTTCCTAGAAGAGAAACAGAAGGCTGGGTGTTTCCGCAATCGTCCTTCGAAGCCTGGGACTTCTTAGAGGACTGAAGAAAGTCTGGCCTGACCATAAGGTTGAGTCAAATGGTTATGATAACCCAAAGGTCTTGACCAATACCCAAGGGACAAGGCAGTCACCCTGTCACAACACTTGACTACCGCAGTATCGGTCTATTCTCTGAAGAGAGAGAGGCATAACCATGTAAAGGACTGTTCCTCTGGGTCAAGACGACTTGGGACTTATGAATCTTTACCGAGAAGCTTGACCAAACAAACATTGCGTTTGCTACCAAACCTATTTTTTTCAGTAATTTAATAAATAAAGTAAATGGGTCATACGTTATGTGGCCAGTATAATCATTCCTCTTCACATAATTTTTTCTGAAGTATCTCTAGAGAAAGAAGACCAAAGAGCACCACAGAAAAAAATACAAGTGGTTTTATACTTGTGTAGAAGATTTTTACTTTTCACGCTTTTATTTCTAAAAAAAACCAACATGGTTTCTTGGTTACATCCTTTTTTCACTTATAATTGTAGTAAACAGCATCAGAGCATATAATGCATTCGATGATTACTGCCCAGAAGCGTAAGGTGAAATGATGTACCCTAACTTCCCTTCCACTCAAGTCGCCACACTCGACGCCACGAGTGAGTGTTGCCATGTAACTTTTTCATCTATTTCAGAGAGAGATTACAATTTTGTTCAATACTAGACTTTTTATCATCTATGTATATGAATGTATGTGTGCATATATACTGTATTCACAGTATATATCAAAATGTCTGAATCTAGGTAGTCGACGATAATGTTTGTTTGCTTCATAATATGCTGGCAGTGTCTACCACCTTCCCGAGCCCTCCAATACTGCTCGTTTTTGCTTCCAACCCTTCAAAACCGAATTACCAAATCATAAGAGGTCTGGAACTGAGAAGTGGAAGGTTGGTAGTACATGCATACCACCTTTATGGACCCGGTACTATGCAATAGTCTTGAATGGTGGTACTCTGTGTACCCCAAAACAATCTGTGGTAAAGAAAGGGTAAGGACAAAGTCCTTCTTCAATTAGCACCAGAATAGCCCTCAGGTTGCTGTCTGGTGTTGGGTAGAAGAGCCACTCCAAATTGGGACAGTCTCTATCAGATAGAATTCCTTCAAGAATGATGCATTCAAGGAAGTTAAGCCTTGCAGAGAGTAAAGGATCACAGATCCTGTCAGGAGACTGCCTGGAGAGACACCATTGTGGTGTCCTCTTGTTGCGAGAGGAACATTGTTCACAACAAGGAAAACAGCAACAGAACCAAGTCCAGATGAAGCAGAGATAGAACCATCTGCAGTCAGCACAGGACCCCCTTCAAGGTAAAGAAAAATTGCTTCCTTCGCAGCAACAGAGAAGAGAGCTTGATTGGGTGTTCTAAAATTCTGAATGAACTCCTCACAAACAAGGAATGCGACACCCCTACAAAAACCCTTGTCTCTCCTGGAAGAACAAGGGCCTCGAGCAGTGAAGGTATTCACAGGAGGGAGTTGCAGTCCTATTCCAGAGATCATTGTGCTGACAAATCAACACAAAGATCTCTGCCAAATGAAAATCGAGGGTATTCGTATCCCAAGGAAAAACTCTTGAGTTTCCCAAAGGCATGACTCCCAATTTTCTCCCCTAGAAGGGAGATCTGACAGGACCCAATGAAACTTTTCTGGACTACTTGAGTGTATGACAAGATGATCCGAGGATTGATCTTAAGTTACTAACCCTTGTAGCCAAATTCCAAAAAAGAGCAAACTAATCAGAAATCTCTCTGTCCGCCTTGTGCCTCTCAGAACAACCAAGAGGATCAAGAGAACAGGTAAGGGGAAAGGTCATTCCTACCTGTCCTGCTAGAAGAACCAGCAGAAGGGGTAGATTGAGGGTGATCACAAACTTGTGATGACTGCAGCACAGGAAAGGAGGGTGCTTATGCCATGGCAAAGCATCAACCCGATGAGAGCAGAAAGTTTACTCTGACAGAGCTGAGCACTCGATTCAGCTGGTCCAAGCAGCTCGAACCGAATCGAGTGAGCTAAGCAGATAACCTTAACACGACTATGGGTGGTAATAGTCTGCTAAGAACTATCACTTTCCTCTCCTATGCACTAGTCTCCTTCGGGGTCGAAACCCCTCTTGAAGAAAGTTCAGAGGGATTCTATGTCTGCTATCCTATGTGCTCGGACCCTAAGGTCCAAGACACAAGGATGGTACCTGACCAAGCACTTAAAAAAGTGCTGCTAGTGTCAAAACGCCCAAGTGTCGAGACACTTCTTCATTCTGTGGCTAAACAAGACTGGAGAACGAACTCCCCCATAGTGATTGAAAAACACCCCAGATTCCATAAAATCCTGGTCAGTCGATAATGCACCTGCTGAGCGCTCACCATTAAAAAAATCTGAGCACTTGTCGAACCCTCAAAGTTCTAAGAAATTCAAGCGCTCGGTGAGACTTCTGAATCTCATAAAAACAATATTCAAGAGCAGTCTTTTATCAACTTCCGAGTGCTCACGATTCCAAGGAATCCAAACACCAGAAATTCTAAGGAATTCCAGCACTCGACGAGACTCCCAAATCTCGTAAAGACAATCATCGGAAATTACCTCTCTCTTTCATTCCGAGTGGTTGTGATTTCAAAGAATCAAAGCGCTTCGCAAGCACCCAAAACGCGGGACCCCATAAGAGAATGCAAAAGAGTGGTAGTGCTGGTAAGATAGACACGTGAATGTCTTGGCCTGTGCCTGAACTGGGATGGGGAGAGGAATCTCTGTCAGCAACTTGGGATGCTCCACGATTTGTTTAGAAACACAAGCGCCCGACACAGCACCAGTTTAGAGGCAGAACCTCTAGAACTGATGACGGGAATACAAACCAAGGCTTGCGCTCCCACAGCTTCTGAAACACAAAACCTAGGGGCATTTGAATCAGTTCCCGAGCCTGCAGGTTGGGAAGAGCTGATGAGAGATCGAGGAGGCAGGCCCTTAGAAATCCTGCAGAAGGACTTCTTCAGGGGGGAAAAGACAGCCTTCGTTTTCTTTGGCCGAAGGGGGCCTATCTGGTTTCCTGGTACCAACTCGAGCCTCAGAAAAAAAGGGACGGGCAGTGGAGGATGATGTTTCTTTCACAGAAGAGTTTTTTCTACAGGATGTTGATTTAAAAACGTCAATAGCAGAGGCAGAGGCACAGCAGAAGCTGCCCAACGACTGGTCGTCAGGGCAACAGTAGCAATCTAACAGATGGCACAGCAGGGGAACTATACACACACACACATGCACGAGGCAGTGCCACGGCATACTAGTGTCACAGGTACTACACTCAGAAGGTTAGGATAACCAACAGTGAGATATCCAACCATCTTCTGCTGTGTCCTAGACTAAAGCTACACTGTCAACCTGAAGAAGAAATTAAATTAAAATTACTAAAAGGAGACTCCTCTCATTCTGAAGGGAACTGCCCTCCAAAGCAGCGGAGACCCCTGAGAATACCACCCCCAATAGCCAACCACCAGGCCAGCCCCCACCCCCTCCTCGTTCGACAAGTGAGCAGAAGAGGATGAAAGAGAATGAAAGAATATGGGGAGAGAAAACTAAGGGCGAAGACTCCGAAGTTTTCCTCCCGGCAAACTCTCTGACTGCGCAAGCGGTAGGAGCAGCATATCATAACAAATATAAAATCACGCCCTTATCAAGAAAGGATGTGATGGGGGCAAATGTTTACATCCTTGGCTGCTGACCCGGGACACACTCACACTGGGGAAGCCAGTCTGCAAGGCTTTCACAAGTCGTGGATTTGTAATTAAAATATCAAATTTAGTATATTCAAAATATATTTCAGAAAACTTTTCTTCATCACATAACGGCAGAGAGCAAAGTGGAATGTATGTTTACTTTACATCCGGGAAGGTGCGTCTCGCCGCCTCCTACCGCACGGTAGTTACTCCCTAACTACCTTGCTCGAGCGTTTTGACAGCCGCGTTCCAGCTTCGCCGTAAGCAGTTCCATCCATGTAAAGGACCGTGGGTTTGTATATTTGTAATAATACATTATTTAATGTTACAGTATCTGTAAATAAAAACCCATGACCTGAGGTCATGGCATTAGGAGGGTCCTACGTGACCAACGCAGATCTAGATTACGCTATGCGCTGTCTGCAGTAGCCTGATTTAGCTCTGTACATTGTCAGCATTTTATATTAATGATAACTTTGCACAACAACTTCCATGGGAAGCGGTTGACCTGTTACCTAGCGCCGGAAACTTGTAAACTTCCGAGCCGGCGGACTACGTATGTTTTAATATGAATCGCTGAGATAGCTAATGTTCCGCTATCGACGTGATGCTCTAGAATGGCAGTTCCGTGCCAGCATTCAAACATATCGGTCTCCCGACCGATCTGCATCTCTTAGTATGGAGTTACAGAATAAAAAAAGTTGTTTATATCTGTTCAACTTATCTGTTTGAATCCTCTCCTTTAGTTAAGAAGAACCACTCTACTAAGATATCACAAGGAGATGGGAGGACCAGAAATACTTACGAATGACAGTCGTAAGGAGAAACAAAAAAAAGTCTTTCGCAAAAGCGAAGAGACTTAGATATTGTGTAGGAACAACAATTCTTTAAACAGGTATATAAGGATCAAGCCACTCTATCGATACATAAACCAAGGCAATCAATACATTAATTAGGGTTGTAGTAGAAGGTTTGCCCAAGGGTGATAAGCACCCTAAGACTTAGAATTGTATACCGTATATTACACAAGCCCTGTGCCTACATTGTATTGTATATACTACCTACCTAAAACCTACCTCGACGAGACATATGTTTGGAGACGGGGGTGCTTCTTTTCGTAGGTGATGGACAAACACTTTGCTATGATCTGGAGACACAGACTCTGGCATACCGCGCTCCTCCCTCATTGTGCTGAATGGCACACACTCTCCTTCGCCAATAAGTGACTTCAGTGGGTGGCCTATTGCTCTGAAGGTTTCTCCCTTTATCAATTAAAAGGACCGGTTAAGGCAGTTAAATGGGAAAATCAAAGTTAAGGGGGAAACCAGAGTAAACAATAAAGTTTGCCTTCTCAATCGCAAGCTGTGGTATTAAAAAAAGTACAGTTGGGGGGCATGCCTTGGATCTTTGTAAATATACACAGTATTGTAAAAAGTTTTCTTTTTTCTTTACAATTATACTATACTTGACAAGAAATGGAATTTTTCACTACAAAATTCAGATTATAAATTGTACCAAATTGGTATTAGACAATCCCATCAAAACAGATTTTACAACCTATAATTTGTGGTGGAAAACAAAACACAACATGCAAAATATTGATATAAACTACTACTACATGTATGAACTAAAACTAGGATTAATATAGCCAACAATACCATGGAAGTCACATAGTATTATGAATATCTAGGTTAGAGCTTTGTTTATAACCTCTGGGCAATAGTATAGAGCAGCTGAAGCTGTTGGAATGAACTCTTAGCAAAATAAGTGTTGTGTACTATGCTTTGAGTAGAACGGGCTGAACGGGTTACTAACTGGATACGAAGAATGGGTCAAAACATTAGTTTGGTCTCAGTGAGCACACAATGAAGGCGGGTAATGTTATAGGTAAAATTCTACCGTCCACGGCGAGTACACATAAACTTGTGTAAAATGCTTTGCGCACAAGACAACCCATACTGACCGTGATGAGGACCGGGAAGGATTCAGCAAGATTCATCGCAGCCATCCTGGGAATGAGATCGATTTCGGGTGCGACCTAACCTAGGAAGACAGCTAGCACCTCCATGCCATCGCCTCTTCTCTATATCTTCAAAGTACATTATCTCGTCCTTGCTATGCTACATGGATTTTCTGAAAATGCATTGACACATTTAAGAGTTGTCTTTGACTTGTGACTGCTTGATCACAAAATAGACTAGTAAACAAAGATGCTGTTGCTTTGCTTCACACTTTGAATTGATTTGTCTTATCAACTGAAGATAATCATAGTCGCCTTTCGAGTCTGAATGAAGGATCAGTGGCTTAACTACTTGGGGTGCAGGAGGGACAATGCACTAGGGTCCACTGTGATTGTGGGGGGCCCCATAATGTCTTAATTAAGAGATTGATTTGGTAATATACTTGTAAATATGTTTAGGTAATAGAAACAGTGAAAATATAAATGATAATAAGATGATCATCATAGTAGAGCTTTAAAATTTCTTTGGCCGCAGTATAAAATGAAAGAATTAGCTTGTGTCTCAGAAGCTATTGGGAAAGTAACACTAAAACGATTATGTCCAACTCGATGGTCATCGCGACATGACTCATTATTATCATTTATTGCTATTTAGATGTTGTATAAGAGCTCTCAAACTAAGTCTTCTTAGTGAAAGTCATAGTGAATGAGATGCTACAGGTAGCCTACTGAAGAAAATAGAAAAATTTGAGTTTATATTCCTGGTTGCCACACAAACAAAATTACTAGAAACAATAAATGAACTTCCTAAGGCATTGCAAAGTCAGGAGATGATGCTGGACAAAGCAATTCATTTGCTGAAGGACTCTGGTTGACTCTCTAACGCAAATGAGAGACAGCTATGAACAAGTAAAAGAAGCAGCTGAGAAGCTCTCGAATAAATGTGGTGTTGAGCCAAAGTTTCAGCACAAACGCATCAGAAAGGTAAAAAAAAATGTTGATGAATTATGTACTACAGATGAAAGGTTTCCGGATCCAGAGTACCACTTCAAAATGAATGTTTTTGGTTACATGGACATACTGATCGCTTAACTAAATCAAAGATGTAAAGCTCTAAGACATGTTGCTGAAAATTTCAAAACAATCTTCCCAAGAATTTACTTACTGCATCCGATGATGAGCTATATAACGGAGCAGTAAAAAACATTTTTAAATAAAATATACAAGGAAGATATTTCTACAGTGTCCAGCTCAGTTGTTTGTCTTTTCCCGCCAACATTCAGATCACATCTTGAAAAACAGTTACTACAGTTTCTAAACTATATGCTGTATTGATATGTGAAAACAGCGTCATGGGTTCAAGCTTTCTTGAAGTCCTAAATGTAGGTAATCACTTTATTTCTAACCATCCCTGTTATAGTCGCAAGTGCTGAACGATCCTTTTCAAAGCTCAAAATGATCAAAACTTATTTGAGAAGACCAAGGCTCAAGAACGATTGAGTGGACTGTCGATTATAATCGAGTTGAAAATAGCATGGCAAGAAAACACAAACTTAGAAGTAATAAAAAAACCTTCGCCGAGATGAAGTAAGAAAGGTTGACTTTTAATATTTTGGTAAGTTTCTTAGCATTTCAACACACACACACACAAATATATATATATATATATATATATATATATATATATATATATATATATATATATATATATATTATAGCTATAATATAAAGTTTGGTTTTTTGCCACGAAGGAAAAATGAAAAAATGAAAAAGCGAGATAGCAAGTACTTTCGGTCCTATTCGGACCCTTTACTGAGGCAAACTGATTTTACAAAGAACAACACAGTCAAACTGACACTACCAGATTAGCCATAGGGCGATTTTCACTCTACAGAAAGGAGGAGTCGCCAGAGGCTAGCCACACCTTGAAGGATACCCGCAGTAAACAAGTGATTCTTCCAGAAAACGTACATTTTGAAAAAAAAACACGGGAACATATACAATTTAATATCATGAATTTTTTACACAAATTTTTCCCAACAAAAATTATTATTAATGAAAAGACGAAAGAAAATATAAATATATATGTATCGAGCAAGAAAAAGAGGGAGAGAGAATATCGAACCAGAGAGAGAGAGAGACAGAAAGACAGACAGAGAGAGAGAGAGAGAGAGAGAGAGAGAGAGAGAAAGAAATAATAACTATATACATGTGGGACTAATTTATTAGCTGTTCATTTATTTTGAGGTCCTTCATTGTTATAAGAGAACACTACATTAACATTAAACGATTTAAATATTGATTTTATAGTTCAAATCCACGAAATAAGGTAAGCTAAGCAGTACATTTTTAGGCATTTCTTTTTCATTAATAGCAACATTATAGAAAACTTTTTGTGAGCTTTTTGATAACATAAATTAATTCTTTTGACTGTGTTGTTCTTTGTAAAATCAGTTTGCCTCAGTAAAGGGTCCGAATAGGACCGAAAGTACTTGGCTATCTCGCTTTTTTCTTTTTTTGTTTTTCCATTCGTGCAAAAAAACCTTTATTTATACATAGCATCACGTTTTTATATACTTCGTGATCAAGTTATTCATATATATATATATATATATATATATATATATATATATGTGTGTGTGTGTGTGTGTGTGTTTATACAATAGAGATGCATATATACAGGTATCTATACACACGAGATCCTACCAACCAAACCCTCCCCCTTCCCCGCATTTTGCGGGAGTCTCCCGTGTTTCGAAAATACCTCCCACATTCCGCATTGTTACTCGATTTTCCCGCATTTAGATAAAATCTTCCGCAATTTATTTGTTCAGTAAAATATAATCATTTCTTCAGAAAGGTTGCCAAGCTAGTTCTGACCTTAGGTAACTCACAGTAACGCTGATGAAAAAGGGTGTTCAGTGTTGTCAATAAGAACTTCACCTCTGAGAGAGCCAGTCTTAATATTGAAGGGACACTAGAATCACTTATGGGCTGTAAAACGAATGAGGTCGTCCATAAGGCTTGCTATGAGTATAAACCAAAAGTGAAATACTTGTGAAAGCTAAGTCAGCAACATGTGCATATACCCGAGCACACTCTAATGTTAATAAATGTTTATCACTCTATCATAGTCTGCTCATAAATACATGCAATATGTACTACACAGGCTATAAACAGCCATTTTGTCTTATGGATATAAATATTTTCCTTTAATTTTGGTATATTTATTCATGCATTATGCATCTTGTTCTTAGTATAAAATGCAATATATTGAGAATTATTGGATGAAGGTTATTAGAATAATGATATTTTGCCTTGGATTTAATTTTTTTTAAATCTCCAGCATCTTTTGTTCTTTTATAATCTCCAGCAAAAGTTTCGGGTAGGGTTGACAGTCTGACACACCCATAAATCTATAAATGTAGATGAGTGTGTTTTGGTTTATTTATGAAGCTTAGTTACTGTTAAATCAAGTAATGGCAATTAATTTTGCTTTTCAAGATAGAGGTCCACTCAAATCATTTGCACCAGTCCTACAATAACCTGTTCCGCCACTGTGAAGGATAGGCCCTATGCGGTAAACTTACGTCGCAACTTTCGAGTCAATTTGCCCATGATTTCTTAAAACTTTGTGGCCTTAAATTACCATTAGTTCAATTACCCAAAATGAAAAAGGTCCTATAAATGTAATTTGCAAGATTATAAAAAAAAAAACTATGCCATAAGGAAAGCACAGAGCAAAACTAGACTGAAAAATAACAGCCAAAATAAAAAAAATAAAAAGGTGACATGAAAATTTAAAGAAAAAATTGACAATATCAATAACTCAGCATCAAAAATCTTACAGTTCTTTGTCGATTTTTCGCTCTGCTTTATCTCTTAGTCCCGAGACCACAAAGGCAACGTAAATAAATAAACCTCTGCTTCATCTTAGCTCCGAGACAAACAAAGGGAAAGAAATAATAAAACAATAATATTTCAACGTTGTTAAACTTTATTCTTTATCACGGCTTTGTTCCTGTATTCTTCTTCAAACCATAACAGCATATAAAGGCAGCATTTCAAAACCAAAGTTATACAAATTACCATTTCATCTATTTCTCTATAAGTTTATGTTCATCTATTTTTATTTCGGAATATTAATCAATCAATTAGATGGTACTCATTTTAATACGTTCAAACATTCACTCAAGAACTGACAATAGTAGGTACACACGCAACCTGCATTACAGTCTATTTTATTAATTCGGTACAAGCTATTATGAAGCGCGTGGATGAGTTTTTGTACACAATTAACTCGCATTTGCACAAGAGAGAGAGAGAGAGAGAGAGCGTTAACTTCCAATAGTAGGTACAGTCATGCATTAAACCCTCGAGAATACGTCACTAATAGCAAGATTCTTTCGTTCAATACCACGCGATAACATCAAGTATCTAACAAAAAAAAAAAGAACACGCGACTGACGAAACCTCGAGAAACGATACGAAATCGACCGGGAAGCAACGACGCCCAGTGACCCACATTTCCCTTTCTACGGCCTTGAAATTCCGCTCCTAACGAAAGTCTATACGTCACAGAGAACAAACGATTCCTGACTCACTCCGGGTCTAAGCAAACTTACTCTAATGATAAATAACGTTGATAATGGCATATCATTCAAATAACCGTCATTTTGTAACAGTAAACTTCCATAAATTTATACCAGGATGTCACATGGGTCTTAGTTGTCAATAAATGAATTTTGTAGAGATTCACCACGAGAAACAATAGGTATAAAATTAAGATTTAGTTTCTTTTACAACTTACGTCAAACTTCGATATTCACTTCCGAAGTTACTCCCCCCACTTCTATCTCACAACGATGACGGGATAACTCTCTGACAAACACTAACACACGAAGTTTTACACGATACAATTAAGAAGAGTTACCACCACAACTTCTCTAGTCAGTTCCCATGATAAGACTGTTCGTTCGTCGCCGTCGCTGCAGCCTGCGAGTGCGAGCTCAACCCTCAGCGGATCTATGTAGACACTAATTCATTTCCCTTTATTCGAAGACCCGAATAGTCCCGGGGAACCCCTAGACAAGGGGGAAGTCGAGAACCGTTAAACCAGATGGAAAGAGTTGCCAGCGATTATATACATATTTACACGGTGTGACCGTGAATGATGATAATTCGTGATATAAAATTAGTTTTCCTTAATACTCGTTACTTCTATAGTTACTGATATATTTTTCCAAACATTTAATTTAATTATGTCAAAAAGGATTACTCTGATGTTGGTTCTTTTCACAGATGATGACCTAAATGCGTTTTGGGATTAAGAGTATTTTGTTCATACACACACACACACACACACACACATGTAGAGATAAGATAACCTCGTGGGTAAACCAATATATATTATATATATATATATAATATATATATATATATATATATATATATATAGATATATATATCCCTTCGTACCCAGCCGCCTAGGTAAAGTGTCTAGAATACTGGACACTTAATAAAAACAATCCAATCTCAGCTGAAAAAATCAGTAGTTATGGCATATAAATATTCCATCTTCTATGGAGAGACATACGCTCCACACCATAGAAGTTTTAGACATTCACCTCTGAAAACATGGCGTCAGCATACCGCCAAGTGACCAGAAGTTCCGTTTCTTAGAAACATCTGAAGTTAAGGGTAAATTTCATGATACCGATCACGTCCTATTTATTACAACAGCTGCTTAAAAATTCTCAGTGAAGATCCCTCACACATTAGTGAGTATAACCAGGACCACAATGTATTTTTAATAGGTGTTATGGAGACAGCTCTCGTTGGAGTTGGAGTGTCAAGTATTCTTGACGTGGGCTTCTTCTATTAAGTTGGAAATTGATTTATATTTAAATAAATTTGTAAACTGCTTCATCATACAAGCTATATTTTAAACTTAGAACCTAATAGATACCTTTAGAAATTCTTTTTCTATATCTTTGTAGTTGATGAAATGATCATACAATCACATTTAATCTGTGAATTGCAATTTGAAGAAATGCCTTGCTGGGAAGTGTGCAGAATTTTGGACACTCTGGGCCTCAGTAATACTGCGATTTTCCCCTCTATTAGTTAATGCTTGGAGACTCATTGCAATCAACATTTTGCTATTTTTGCTTAACTTAATATGGTTTTAATAACTCACTGAGAAGTTTTATCAATAATTACATTAACAACATAGAATTTCATTTATGACTAAGTTTTAATTTAACTAAATAAATGTTAAGCCTCAATAGCTGTTGAGTTTCCTGAAGCCTTAATATAAAGACCATTGTTTGGCATTTAACTGAGAGAGAGATCTGTAATAATGATTCTGATGATGATAAGAGAATTAAAGGTAAATTTGGACTTTAACAGAGCTATTCAATTCTTCTTCCCCCCTATCTCTCTCTCTCTCTCTCTCTCTCGTCTCTAATCCTCCTCTCTCTCTCTCTCTCTCTCAACAGTTGAGTTACTGAAGTCTTAACGTCAAGACATTATTTTACATTAATAGAGAGAAAGGTCGGGGTGGGGGAGAATTTAAATACCATTTAATTTACTTACCAAATAATGTCTTTACATTAAGGCTTTCATACCTCAAAAGCTGAGAGAGAGAGAGAGAGAGAGAATTAGCTAATTTGTTAAAGTCCTAATTTACCACTAACTCTCTCATTCACTATCAGAATCATTTACTACAGATCTCTCTCTCTCACACACACACAGTTGCTGAGCTATTGAAATCTTAACGCAAAGATATTATTTGGCACTGAGAGAGAGAAAGAGATCGGTAATGAATGATTCTGATGGTGAATCAGAGAATTAAAGGTGAATTTGGACTTTACAATTTCCCCCCACCCAACTGGAAAATGCCAAATAAATGTATTTATATTAAGGCTTCAATAACTCAACTGCTATCGAGGCTTACACTTACAATTAATTAAAACAAAGCTGGGTCATAAATATAATTATTAGGTCTCAATATGTGGACACGTGGAATAAGCTGCCACCAGGAATTGTAAACAGCAACAGTGTGGAAGAGTTTAAAAGAAAGCTGGACAAAATCATTAGGACACTGTGAATGCACAGTAAAACCTGCTCCTACAGATAAATGAGCACACGATGTCTCCTCGGATGGACTAACAAGTCTTTGAGACATCCTAATCCTTGTAGCTCCTTGTAATAGAGCATTTTAGCATTTGCACTCTTGTTATGCAGCTGTATTAGTGTTCATGTGAGTAATTTCAGTAAAAAAATTAAACATTCCAAGTTTTACTTTACCCATGAATTTTTCAGAGGAAAAACTACAGGTTGCTTTCTTAATCGAAATTGAGTTATTTGTAGTGATTCATTCCACAATCGTAAATACAGTTCATTCATCTCTAAACAAATTTACAGCAGATAACACAACATCTCAGTATATGAGAATTTTTTTTCCTCAAAATTTCAAGGGTTTTGAGACACCATTTTCATTAGTGATATCTTATATGACATCTCATGATATTAGCGATTTCTCGGTTTTCATTATCATTCAGATGTCTAAAGTATGCCATGTATATTTTCGATAATTTTGCCATAATCTGTGCATTGAAGGCCCAATGCCAAGAAATCTGGACACTATAAAAGGCTTCATAAGGCGGAAATGGGTACATTAGATCCTTCTCGTAAGGTATGTGCAGTTATTATACAAAAACCTTCATAGGCTGCGAATTTCAACAAAATCGGAGAAGAAAAATTTTGGGGTTCGATTTGAAGGGAATATATATATATATATATATATACTATATATATAATATATAGTATATATATATATATATATATATATATTATTACACCTTCCACATAATTGTAATTATTGTATATATTTTGCCTGACTGTTTTTCCCCTGTATACCACTTCCTTTTCCTTTCCAAGAAACTTGTTGGTCTTGTTTCACACTCCTTGTTCTTACTTGCTCCGCCCATCAGTCTTACACAGTCCTAATTTTTCTAAACCCTTCTCTTTGCAGTAGACGCTTGCACTGGTGCTGGAGGAGTGCTGTTGCAGGAAATTGATGGGGTACTCCCACCCAATAGGATACACCTCCAGTAGTTTCAAGCTTCATCAGTTGTCCTACAGTACCATAGAGAAGGAGCTCTTAAGTTTGGTTCTTGCTCTCCAAAAGTTTGAATGTTATCTACAAGGAGCTACCCGTCATCCATGTCTATAACGGACCACAACCCCCTCACCTTTCTTGAGCGCACCAAGGCCCATAATCAGCGCTTACTAAGATGGGCTTTATATCTTCAAACTTCAACCTTCAAATAAAGCACCTCAAGGGCAGCAACAACGTATTTGCTGATGCCTTGTCACGGGCCCATTCTCAACCTTCTCAGGAGAAGGAAGGTGTTTAACTTTGATCAAGCCACTCCGCTGGGCTTGATCCTCTATGGGGAGGTATTACACCTTCCACATAATTGTAATTATTGTATATATTTTGCCTGACTGTGTTTTCCCCTGTATACCACTTTCCTTTGTCCTTTCCAAGAAACTTGTTGGTCTTGTTTCCCACTCCTTGTTCTTACTTGCTCCGCCCATCCTACCTTTCTTCGACCCCTAAATGTAATTTTGAATCAGTCTCCACTCAGCAACTAAACCAAGGACTCTGGTGTCCGGCAGGGAAGCAGTCCACTTTATTGTGATGTATCTATAAGCTAAGTATAAGTGATATTGTTGTAAGGGTTTAATAATGAATTGTGCTTTGTTTCAAGTGTTCTTAATTTCATTTCGAGACGTGGTTGTCACTTGTCCATTTGTTTATTTATTTTTGTCCTATTGTTTTGTAAATACTTTTTGCATTATTATATTTAAATCTTGTTTGATCGTATTCTCATTCAAATACCTTTATTTTGTATTATTATGGTCCATTGAACCCACCTGCTAATTTGGTAAATTACCCTTCTCTCTCACGACTGTAATAATATATATATATATATGTATACATATATATAGATATATAGATATATAGATATATAGATATATATAGATATATAGATATATAGATATATATAGAGATATATAGATATATATATATATAGATATATATAGATATATATAGAGATATATAGATATATATAGATATATATATATATAGATATATAGATATATAGATATATATACATATATATACATATACATATACAATGTATATGTATATGTATATGTATATGTATATGTATATGTATATATATATATATGTATATATATATATATATATATATATATATATATATATATAATATATATATATATATATATATATATAATGGAGGGGGTGCAGAAGGGGGGAAAATAAAAATAACTGAAAACTACAAATATTAGTGTCTAATCCATAGTTCTTAAGGTCATTGAGATTCATAATGACACTCCCTGTCGCGAAAAAGGTAGGTATCCCATTTAATGACAAACCTTCCACAACGTCAGGTTATTTAGCAAGAAGAAGAACGTCAATCGGTTGGCGATGTGGATACGTGAGTACAAAATAACGAATGCAACTAAAAGGTTGAGGTGAACCAGATTGATTAGAGGAGAAGAGGATGAATTAAACTAAGACAAAAATTACCTTTCTGTAAATAATTAATCAAAACTTTATCCGAGGTATTCAGTATAAGAAACAAAAGAACTGCCCAAGGCGAAAACGACGAAATTATAGCGAATCCGGGAGAATGCCTTAAAATTGAATTTAATTAATGAAACTTCAATCGACCCTTGATTGCAATGTAGATTTATCGTTTTCAATTCATGATAATAACATAGATGCCCAAAAAGAAACAAAAAAAAGTCCGCGTTTTGGCGTCACCAAGTTATAAAGTGGGCCATCACCACATCAGAAGGACATCTGTTTCCAGAATGGTGAGGTAAGGTAATTGCAACTCTCTCCTCTGATCGAGCCAGTTAACAGTTGAAAGATATGTGCTTGAGTTAGATTTATCGTGGTGCATCCGTCTCGTATTTGAATTGACTAGGTCATTATCGCTTTTATTGATGTGTTAGCTATTATTATTCAGGGTCCCTTTTGCAAAGGAATTAATTGTAATGTTTTCTATTTTATGAAGATTAGCCCCCCCCTTCGGGACTTAGTTTTTGCTATCCGACTGCATGGCGGCTGGAATCCTCGTTATAATAACCCTTTGGCATTAGATTTGCACTTATGGGAATTGTAACTAATTGTAGTATATGGGAATTGTCTGTTTTTCAACTTGAATAGTTTATTTTTTTTTTTTATAAATTTGTGAAAATTGCTGACCTTGTCCTGTTCAACCCTACCCTGTGTAGCTGCTGCTTGGTCCTTTTACGATCTTGTCATCGGCCCTCACATCGGGCAACGAATCTGTGATAAAATCGCAACACTCACTCCATGCCCTACAAGTCCAAGTTCAGCCCCAACAGGGAGAGGGGGCGTGGGAAGGGGTGCATGTAAAAAAAAAATAATGGGAAAAGACAGATATTTGTGTTTAACCTATAGTTTTTTGAGGTCACTAAGATGATAAGGACACTCCTGATGCCCTTCAAGTCTAAGTTCAAGCCCCAGTAGGTAGGGGGTGGGAAGGGGAAGACATGTAAAAATAACCAAAAACGACACATATTGGTGTCTAATCCATAGTTTTCGAGGTCACTGAGATGAATAATGACACTCCTGATGCCCTTGTAGTCCAAGTTCAGCCCCAATAGGTAGGGGATAGGTGATAAAGGGCAGGAAGTGGATGAAATGTAAAAACCAAAAACGACAGATATTAGTGTCTAGTTCATAGTTTTCGAGGTCACTGATGAACAGTGACATTCCTGATGCCCTTTAAGTCCGAGTTCATCCCCTGATAGGAAGGGGGATGAGAAGGAGGTGACAAGTAAAAGTAATAAAAAACGACAGATATTTGTCTAATCATAGTTTTTGAGGTAGCTGAGATGAATAGTAACACTCCTGATGCCCTTCAAGTCCAAGCTCAGCCTTGATAGGGAGGGTGGTAGAAAGGGGTGCAACTGGGGTGACATGTATAAATAACCTAAAACATTAGATATTAGTGTCTAATACATAGTTTTTTTAGTTTGCTGAAATGAATAGTGACTCCTGATGACATTTAAGTCCGAATTCGGGTGGGGGGGTGAGAAAGGAAGGGGGTGACATAAAAATAACAACTACAGATATTACTGTCTAATTCATAAACTTTTGAAGTCGCTGAGATGAATAGTGACACTCCCTAATGCCCTTCAAGTCTAAGTTCAGCCCCAGTAGGAAGAGGGGTGGGAAGGGGATGACATGTAAAAATAATTGAAAATGACAGGTGTGTCTATTTTATAGTTTTCAAGGTCGCTGAGATGAATAGTGAGACTTCTGAAGTCCTTTAAGTCCAAGTTTAACCCTGATAGAAAGGGGGGGAGAAGGAGGTGGGAAGGTGGTGACATCTAAAAATAACTGAAAACTACTGATATTACTGTCTAATTAATAGCTTTTGAGGTTGCTGAGATAAATAGTGACACTCCCAATGCCCTTTAAGTCCAAGTTCAGCAGCGATAGAAAGGGTAGTCAGAAGGGGTAAAAAATAAAATGTCAAAAATTATGTATATTAGTGTCTAATCCATAGTTTTGATATCGCTGGGTGAACAGAGACACTCTCGGTGCCCTTGAAGTCCAAGTTCAGCCCCAGTAGGAATAGGGTGAGAAGTCATGAAATATAAAATGTTAAAAATGCTGGGCAATGTAACTGAAGCAACTATCTTAGCAGGAAAGGGAGACAGTGAGAGACAGAGAGAGAGTAAGAGGGAAAGGAAGCAAAAGTGGGAGTAGAGGAGGTTTGGGAGAGAGAGAGTTTATCAGTCGTCATTCAGAGTTTTCCTGGGCAGTGCCGGGCTGGTCAGCTAGTAAGAAATAAAATATACTGAAAATATCACAATGCTATACTGGAAAGCGAGAAGTTCCGTTCTATCTCTGACTAGATAAGGTAAAGTAAATATTTCTTATGTAGATGCACAAGCAAACCTACACAACCCTTATAGGAAACCATCGATGGGATGTCAAACTCACAAGATGCAAGTTCCCAGGATTTCAAAATTCTACTTGATAATTATTTGTATATTTTGTAACAATATCGCAGATATTTATTCACATATTCCTCTAGCAAAGATATTACATAGCTGTCGAAAAATAAAGCCCTGGAAGGTAGTATCTATATATTTGTTATATATATACTATATATAATTGATTAGTAATTAAATAAAAAGTTATATATTTTTTTGTATATATACAAAAAATTATATAGTTATATATCTATATCTATAATTATATATATAATATAATATATATATATATATCATCAGGGGAACCATAGGGAAAGGCATTGTACTCAGGTACATTTATTTCGCCGACGTTTCACGACTCATAGTCGCATTCTCAAGCTATAATTAAAGATACAACACACGAACATTAAATCTACGCACTGCATAATTCATAAAAATTACGCAATATTTAAAATTCAATGAACATCAACATCAGAATGTAGAACATTTAAAAATTTATTAAACTCTTAAAACAGAAAAAACATACTGAGCGCTAACTACAGTACAGTTACATTAAAATTATTTAAAAAATTACAGAAAAAAGTATACAAAAATTACGATAGGGTTTGTTAAAAAAAAACCCTAAAAAATAAATAAATAACACTAAAACCCGTAAGGCTATTCTTAATACCTTATTCTCGCAAAGGACGGGCAGTGACTGAGAGAATTTTTAGAAAAATAAAGATAAACAAAGCACTCTAGGCGATAAACAACTGAACAGAGGAGGATTGCGCATTTAAGGACGGAACTATCTTTTTTATCATAATGGATTCCAAGGTTGTTAGTTAGTCGTTTTTTCGTTTTGCGTTTGGCCTATAATAATAAAATCCTTATCATTATTATATGTTTTTACATAATTTAGAGTGATTTCTGATATTTGACTGTTCGGGGATTGTTAATCTGCTGCCCGTTCTAAAACTTAAGCCCCTGTGAGCAATCTATTTCTCACTTTTAGTAACCTCTTCGTAACAAAACCACATAAGTCCCGTGATCACATCTCGGGCACGTATATATTTAATATACAACATTAGATTTTAGAAGAGGACTAAGGCGGTCTTTCGTCTTAAACAGGGATCCGATAGTTAATGGATTTTTTGGGACGATTTTTTAGGTTTAGTGCCGGATTCCTTTTGAATAATTGCCAGGAACTTTTTTCTGAGGATGTTGTCATGAAGAAAAAGTGAAACTAGCAAACATTTTTAATTTTGGGACTGTCAAAACCGTTGGCACCTCTATGAATCGGGCATCAAGCATTTTCTTAAGCATTTTGAACAAAAGTTTGTCTGGAAAGCAGTTATTTTTAAGATATTGGGAAAGAAAGTTAATTTCTTCATTAAAAGTAAACCAATTAGAGGTATGGGTAAAGGCCTGTGTAGGAGAGTTGGGATAGTATTAAGTTTAAAATTATAAAAGCAAGAACTATAAAAGTTGATACCTAACCCAGTAAAAGTCTTTTTTCTAAAAACACCCGTGTAGAAGCCTTCCTCGTTCCTGGACACTAGAACATCCAGAAAGGGAAGCTTGTTATTTTCTTCTTATCGAGTGTAAAATCTGATATTAGGGTGTAGGGCATTGACAAATTCTAAGAATTGTTTCCGCATTAACTTGTTTCGGAATAAGGCGAAAGTGTCATCAACGTATCTACGATTAAAACTGAGGCAAGAAGCTAAGGGGGCAAATCATCAACCATACGCTCCTCCAAAGAGCACATAAAAATATTAGGCAAGTGTTCGGACCCAGTGTGGGGATCCCATTGCTACTCCATTCCACTTGGTTTCCCTGTTATAAAAAAGCCATTAAAATGAAAGTCGTGTCCTGCACGGCCAGTTCTAACAGCTGTGTTTAAAAAACTCACGACTAAAATAAAATTATGAAAAGTAGAGTCCGGCTCTCTAAATAACTTATTTAAAATAATGTCAATCGTCTCCCCTACAGGGACATTAGTAAAAAGTGACTCACGTCCAGACTAACCATAAATAATTCTGAATCTTGTATAAGAATATCCTCCTTGAATTTATGAGAGTTGCTTAAAGAAAATTCATTTTTAGTGAGATGCTCAAGTAAAGGAACTAGAAAATTTGGCAAGGCTTTATAACTAGGAGTGTTCACTGAGGAAAAAATGGGCCTTAATGGGACATTTTTCTTTATGTATTTTGGGCAACCCATACAAAACCCCATACGAAGACCCTGTAGGGAATAGTTCCGATATATATCATCATCAATTATCTTATTTTGTTTTAGCAACCTTAGAAACCTTACAATTTTGTCCTCTGGTTTAATGATATTATATAAATCTGGAGCACCTATTTTCTCAATTGTTTTTGTATGATCGTTTAAGATAATATCCATCTTCTCAATATAAGTATCCTTATCCAAAATTACGCAACCCTTACCTTTGTCTGGTTTTGTAATAATAATACTGTCATCATTGGCCAAGTTTTTTAAAGTGTCAAATCATATTTGTTGAAGAAAGGAGTCCATCTAGTGTTTAGCTTATGATATGCACAATGAGCTAAAGATGATAACAGCGATCTAAGATTGTCCAAATTAGCACTGAAAGGGAGGGATTTAAGACGGCGAAAGACAGATTCTATGGGTAGAAAAACTTGCTATAGTTCGGCCTGTAATTCGGTAAACAAAATTCTAAGCCTAGAGAAAGTAAGAACTCTTCCCTCTTTGACAATAACCTTTTTGAAAAGTTAAAAACGGTACTGTTATTGTTATTTCTACAGAATTGAGGGGTGATAATTCCCAAGCTCCTTAGTTTTCTATTATGTCTTTCATTTACATCGTTGATGAAATTCAAAACGGTTATTATGAAAAGACGTACAAAAATTACCTTGTCTAAAATGGTGAGACAACTTACTTACGAGGGTTTTCTGCTCAGTACCAGCTTGTTTAACCTTTCAATATTTTTCTGCTTAGACACAATCTCCATCTCTAACAGTTCGTTTAGTAGTTTCAATATAAAATTCTGAATGATAGAGTGAGGTTTTTATGCACCTTAAATTTCATAAAATTAGGCACTACATTATTTAGCTGACAAAACTGTAGAAATGTCAAATCCGATTTGGCTTTCTCTAACTTCTTGGTGAATCTCTCCAGCAATTCTCATCTGCTAATGTTTGTGCACCATAACCTCATCCGAATAAGTTCTTGAAAGTGGTAAAAACCTTTTGATCTGATGCGAAGAAGGAACAGAATAACGAAGAAAATACTGCTGATGTTCATGGTGATTGGTGTAGCCTTTGTAGTGAGTTATCCCATAAATATCCTTAGAAGACGGAGCTGTCGCTCTATGTACATCTCATCAGGGGAACCATAGGGAAAGGCATCGTACTCAGGTACATTTAAGACGAAAGACCGCCTTAGTCCTCTTTTAAAATCTAATGTTGTATATAAATATACGTGCCCGAGATGTGATCACGGGACTTATGTGGGTTGTACGAAGAGGTTACTAAAAGTGAGAATAGATTCTCACAGGGGCTTAAGTTTTAGAACGGGCAGCAGATTAACAAACCCCGAACAGTCAAATATCAGAAATCACTCTAAATTATGTAAAACATATATTAATGATAAGGATTTTATTATTATAGGCCAAACGCAAAACGAAAACGACCTAACAACCTTGGAATCCATTATGATAAAAAAGATAGTTCCGCCTCCTTAAATGCGCAATCCTCCTCTGTTCAGTGTTTATCGCCTAGATGCTTGTTTATCTTTATTTTTCTAAAAATTCTCTCAGTCACTGCCCGTCCTTTGCGAGAATAAGGTATAGACTAGCCTTATCTGTTTTAGTGTTATTTATTTATTTTTTATTTTTTTTTTTAATTTTTTTTTTACACCCATATCGTAATTTTTGTATACTTTTTTCTGTAATTTTTTTTTAAATAATTTTTAATGTAACTGTACTGCCTAGTTTAGCGAACTCAGTATGTTTTTCTGTTTTAAGAGATTCATAAATTTTTAAATGTTCTACATTCTGATGTTGATGTTCATGAATATAT
>NC_087215.1:47448431-47483431 GCF_015104395.2 Macrobrachium nipponense | reverse complement strand
TCAAATGATGAATGTCAATGGAGGGATGTGTATGATTTAATACTTTTAAATATCAGCTCATGGACTTCGTGAAAATCACTCACCAAGTTACAGTACTGATTAGGGAAGTTCAAACTGAGGTCCACGCCGTGGACGAAGTACACTTCGCCCCCGCTCTCCACGTTGTAGTTGGGGTTCTCGTAATAGATCCACCTGCGGTGAGAAGGAATGAAGAAGGTACGGCGGTTGTCGGGCTATTTCATTGGTCAATGATTTTTGTTTCACTGTTAATTGTGTAGTAGGTCTAATTGCATATGCACATTATACACACACACACACACACACATATATAAATATATATATATATATATATATATATATATATATATATATATATATATATATATATGATATATATAGTAAAAGTGACCGTTATGTTCTCTGTCGAGAGGAAGCGAATGAATATAATCGTGGCCACCGGTATACTTTTATCACCTGCACATGCACGCCCATCTACCCACACACAAACACACACACATACACATATACACAGACACACACACACACACACACACGTGTGCGTGCATGTATTGTAAGTCCCAATGACCTCTTAACCTCTCAATTTTCTAGCACATATTAGTCTGGGCGCGCTTCATCACAGCCTAGAATCCGAGTAAAAAGAACTCGTTATAAACGAAGTAGCAGAGAAGTACTTCTGTGCCACAGTAGAAGGGGTGTTTCATTACATGCCAGTTTGATGAACGCTTTCGATGTCATTATCCAGGCCCGTGTTGAAGAGGTCAGGAATGTATTGGTAGACGTCAAGGTAGTTCCCCATGCTGTTGGGGAGGCTGAAGACTCTCGTGAATATGGTCAGCGCGTTCGAAGTGCCCTGGGCTGCAACATATGATCATTATCATTATTATTATTATTATCTGGTTTAATTAGAAGGAAGGGAAAGCTTACAAAGAATAAAATGCCAGAGGGTGCGTGGCTCTGTGGCAAGCGCCACCGATAGAACCATGAGAGAACAGAAATCCAACGCCCCCACCCCCCCCACCCCACCATCAGTCATTACCTTGTATGTGTTAAGAGTTGAATTTGATATCAGTTGGATAGGGAACATTTGATTAGAATGCCATGGATTACATTACGTGTGATCATCGATTCAGAAAAGGGATTCTAGATATTACACCAAAACAACAGTATGATAGATTGAAGTAATTACTAAAAGTTTAATTAGCCAGTATGTAATTCTTTTATATTTTGTTTGCATTCATTTTAGAACTTTCAAAATGACCTAAAACGTTGCAAGAATAGTAATGTCTAATCTCGGTTGACAATTTGCTCAAATGGCTCGGTAACGAAAACAGTGTCTCACTTCTAAGGAACTGGTATAATACAATAGTCATTTAGTCAAAGTTGCGTCTACTGTGCGGTAATATGGTATGCTTTCATTTAATTAGTGCTAATAAAAGCAATATTTTTATGGTCAGCACTGAAATACAAATGAAACATCTGTAATCCATGTATTAGGAAGATCACAAATAAAAAGAATTATATATATATATATATATATATATATATATAATATATATATATATATGTGTGTGTGTGTGTGTGTGTGTGTGTGTGTGTGTGTGTGTGTGTGTATGTATCCAACGTAGCACGAAGGAACAAGTGCTTGAGAATGTTACAAAATCTACGAAGAAGGTGAGTTTGCACTCACCTTCTTACCTGGATTTTGTGGTATGTACTTTATATGTATGTATGGGCTGTGATTGTGCGTGTTGGTGTGTGCTTGAGCGCGCGTCTGTGTCTGTATTTTAAATAGAATTCAAACTTACGCTTTGACAAAGCCGCCCCAGCAACCAAAGCTGTACATAGCAGTTGTAATGCCTTCATACTGTTTGCTTTGTGTCTGCAAGAATAACTTTAAGACCTTGTGCCTCCTCTTTTTATAAACCCACGGATACAGTTCGATGTAGTTTTAGGTACAACCAGGGTTTTTTTTTATTAGATTTTTTTTTTTTTTTTTTTTTTTTTGGACCAGGCAGAAATAAGAACGGTTGCTGGGAGCTAAGGCTTATGGTGAGAAACAACATATTGTGTTTTATCTCCAATCAGTTCACTCTCGCGATATTGCGCTGTCTTTTTTTTTTTTTTTTTTTTTTTTTTTTCCTTTTAGATGTTCATTCTTTTTATGTTTTTGTTTTTGTCTAGCTCTTTGTCAGGGTCGGTCGAGTTTTTAAAATAGAAACTGAACAGCAGCGTTTGGTGAAATGATGTTTTACAGAATTTTTTTGCTGTTAAATAAAAAAAAAATGGTTTTTTGTTTTAATTTTAAATGGTTAAATTCAGTGTTTGTGGTCGACCAACATAGGTTAGGGTTAATGGTCATACAGCATACAGTTGCAGGCTAGATGTGCTGAACATGCTGTACAACTCTGTCTGTGTGTATTTGCATGCGTGTGTGGGTGAATGACCTCATCGGTCAAACCAGGCACCATTTATCATAGGTCTGACTCATTGGGTGGGAAGTTCGCCATATTGCTTATAACTATTTATCTTTCAAACTAGATTTAATCTTAACGTCAGAGTTGAGGTGGCTTTGGGGGACTTCTCCAAGACGCTGTAGCGTAGTTTTAGATTTTGGGGTCATTGATTTAACAGCAACAACGACATTTATCTCACCTTGAAGACATCCGACTGTCGCGACAAAGTTGTACGCTCATCATGAGCATTCATGTTTGATGGAGCCTTTCATTCACGTTTCTGCTGCCTCCCTCGTAAAGGCATTTTGATTTTATTAAAGCTCAACATGAATTTTTATTAGAATTTTAAAGATAAATGTTTATCAGAGTGTTTAAATACCTTAGTAGCAAACTTGGCTGAGGAAATGATTTTAACTCAATGACTGCTGTACGACTTCAGGTTTTCCAAGATTTTGAAATTGGAATTTCCTGTTTGGAAAACTTTCCACATTCGGGCTAATTGGAAGATAGTGGCTCTGGTCTCCTGGGTTCGCTGAGTTTATTATTCGTGTGGGAATATTCCATTTGGATGATAAACAGGTGTCACGACGCCAAGTCTCAGAGACGTCGAGCTCGAACCTCGTCATTGAAGACTGACTGAGGAGGAGTTTCTGGTTTGAATCGGAAAAATCATGTCTATAGAAGGATTCTTTTTCAAAATCTACCGACGACCGGATTCTTCTTGATGGGTAAGATTCTTTGGGCGAAGAAGATACACATTTTACAAATACTGATTGTCAACTAGAAGCTTCCATTTAGCACAGAACCTGATCATTTTCGGAAATGTTTATTTAACAAAATATAACAAGAACGTTTCTTATTGTTCCTAAACAAAGGTGTAACTTTTAGAGGTAAGAACACTGTAAAAGATCTTTCAAATATTATATTAATTTGGAAGTTTATCTAGAATAGTATTAAATTTACCCTGCAAGTGGAAATTTATTTATTATTAAAGAAGTTTAACGTATTAGAGACCAAATGGAGAATCACATAAAAAGTTGATGGATTATAAATGTTTTCTTACTAAATGGAAAAGTTACGAGTTAACTTATCTATCTTGAGAGTGCAAATCGGTTCATCTATCTTGCAAGTACAAGGTGGTTCATCTATCTTGAAAGTAAAAGGTGGTTCATCTATCTTGAAAGTAAAAGGTCATCAAAAGGTCTATCTTGAAAAGTAGGTGGTTCATCTATCTTGCAAGTACAAGGTGGTTCATCTATCTTGCAAGTACAAGGTGGTTCATCTATCTTGAAAGTAAAAGGTGGTTCATCAATCTTGAAAGTAAAAGGTGGTTCATCTATCTTGCAAGTAAAAGGTGGTTCATCTATCTTGCAAGTACAAGGCGGTTCATCTATCTTGAAAGTAAAAGGTGGTTCATCTATCTTGAAAGTAAAAGGTGGTTCATCTATCTTGAAAGTAAAAGGTGGTTCATCTATCTTGAAAGTAAAGGTGGTTCATCTATCTTGAAAGTAAAAGGTGGTTCATCTATCTTGAAAGTAAAAGGTGGTTCATCTATCTTGAAAGTACAATTGGGTTCATCTATCTTGAAAGTACAAGGTTCATCTATCTTGAAAGTAAAAGGCTGGTTCATCTTCTTGAAAGTAAAAGGTGGTTCATATATCTTGCAAGTAGCAAGGTGGTTTCATCTATCTTAAAGTAAAAGGTGGTTCATCTATCTTGAAGTAAAAGTGGTTTTTCACTATCTTGAAAGTAAAAAGGTGGGTTCATGCTTATCTTGAAAGTAAAAGGTGGTTCATCTAATCTTGAAAAAGTAAAAGGTTGGTTCAATGGTATCTTGCAAGTACATAGGTTGGTTCAATCTACTCTTGAAAGTAAAAAAGGTGGTTCATCTCAATCTTAAGTAAAAAGGTGGTTCAATCTACTTTTGAAAGTAAAAGGTGGTTTCAATACTTATCTTGCAAAGTAAGGTTGGGTTAATCTATCTTGAAAGTACAATTGGGTTCATCTATCTTGAAAGTACAATTGGGTTCATCTATCTTGAAAGAAAAAGGTGGTTCATCTATCTTGAAATTAAAAGGTGGTTCATCTATCATGAAAGTAAGAGGTGGTTCATCAAAAAATTTTGGGAAATTAAAATGGTGGTTCTCTATCAAATAAAATGATTAAAGGTAAAAAGGAGGTCTTATCTATCTAAAAAGTTAAAAGGTGGTTCATTTATACTTAAAGAAAAGTACAAAGGTGGTTAAATCTCTCTTGAAAAGGTTGAAAAGTAAAAAGGTGGGCATCTATCGGTAAAGGGTTAAAAGGTTAGGTCAAAATTATCTTGAAAGGTACCAAAAGGTTAGGTTCATTATCTTGAAAGTAAAATAATTTGGTTCATATCTATCTTGGAAAGTTAAAAGTGGGTTCATCTATCTTGAAAGGTTACAGGCGGTTATCTAATCTTGAAAAGTACAAAAGGTGGTTCATTCTATGCTGAAAGTAAAAAGGTTGGTTCATCTATCTTGAAAGTAAAAGTGGTGGTTCCATCTATCCTTGCAAGTACAAAGGATGGTCATCTCTCTTGCAAGGCTTACAAGACGGTTCATCTATCTTGAAAAGTAAAAAGGGGTCATATATCTTGAAAGTAAAAGGTGGTTTCATCTATCTGAAAGTTAAAAGGGTTGGTTCATCTATCTTGCAAGTAAAAGGTTGGTTACATTCTATCTTGCAAGTACAAAAGGGGTTCATTCTAATCTTGAAAGGGTTAAAAGGTGGTTCATCTATCTTGAAAGTAAAAAGGTCAATTGGGTTCATCATCTTGCAAGTAAAAGGTTGGTTAATCTAAATCTGAAAAAGGTACAATCGGGTTCATTCTATCTTGAAAAGTACCAATTGGGTCATCAATCTCTGAAAGAAAAAGGCGGGTTCATCTATCTTGAAATTAAAAAGGTGGTTCATCTAAATCTGAAAGTAAGGGTGGTTCATCTATCTAAAAAGTAAAAGGTGCGGTTCATTTATAACTTGAAAGTACAAGGTGGTTCATCTCCTTCTTGAAAGTTAAAACGTGGTTCATCTATTCTTAAAGGTATAAAAGGTTAGTTCATCTCATCTTGAAAGTACAGGTTAGGTTCATCTATCTTGGAAAGTATAATTTGGTTCACTCTTATCTTTGGAAGTAAAAGGGAGTTCATCTATCTTGAAAGGTACCAAGTGGTTTGGGGGGGGGTTTTTTCCATCTATATTGAAAAGTTACAAGGTGGTTCATCTATCTTGAAAGTACAAGGTCGGTTTCATCTATCTTGGAAAGTAACAAGGTGGATTCATCTATCTTGAAAGTACAAGGTTGGTTCACCTATCTGAAAGTAAAAGGTGGTTCATACATCTTGAAAAAAGTACAAGGTGGTTCATCTATCTTGAAAGTACAAAGTTGGTTCACCTGATCTTGAAAAAGTACAAGGTGGGGGATTCATCTATCGTTGAAAAGTACAAGAAAGGTGGTTTTTCATCTATCTTGAAAGTACAAGGTGGGGTTCATCTATCTTGAAAAGTACAAGTTGGTTCACCTATCTTGAAAGTACAAGGGGTTCAGATACTTTGAAAAGTAACAAATTGGTTCATCTATCTTGGAAGTAAAAGGTGGTTCATTCTATCTTCGCAAGATACAAGGTGGTTCAATCTCATCTTGAAAGTAAAAGGTGGTTCATCTATTCTTGAAAGTAAAAGGTGGTTCATGTTATCGTTGCAGAAGTAAAAAGGTGGGGTTAATCTATCGTTGAAAGTACAATTGGGTTCAATCTATCTTGACAAAGTACAATTGGGTTCATCCTATCTTGAAAGAAAAAGGTGGTTCATCTATCTTGAAATTAAAAGGTGGTTCATCTATCATGAAAGTAAGAGGTGGTTCATCTATCTTAAAAGTAAAAGGTGGTTCATTTATACTTGAAAGTACAAGGTGGTTCATCTCTCTTGAAAGTAAAAGGTGGTTCATCTATCTTAAAGGTAAAAGGTAGTTCATCTATCTTGAAAGTACAAGTTGGTTGCATCTTGAAAGTTACACCCCAAGGTGGTTCATTCTATCTTAAGGAAAGTACCAATGTGGTTCATCTATCTTGAAAGTACAAATTGGTTCATATTATCTTGGAAGGTTAAAAGGTGGGTTCATCTATCTTGGAAGTAAAAGGTGGGTTCAATCTATCTTGAAAGTTACAAAGTTGGTTAATCTTATCTTGAAAGTAAATGGTGGTTCATCTATCTTGGAAGTACAAGATGGTTCATCTATCTTGAAAGTAAAAGGTGGTTCATCTATCTTGAAAGTAAAATGTGGTTCATCTATCTTGGAAGTACAAGGTGGTTCATCTATCTTGAAAGTAAAAGGTGGTTCATCTATCTTCAAAGTACAATTGGGTTCATCTATCTTGAAGAAAAGGTGGTTTCATCTATCTTGAAATAAAGGTGTTCATCTATCATTGAACGTAAGAAAAAGGTGGTTCATCTATCTTAAAAGTAAAGTGGTTCGTTTTATACCTTGGAAAGTTAACAAGGTGGTTCTCTATCTTGAAAGTACAAGTGGTTCATCTATCTTAAAAGTACAAAGGTTCTTTATACTTGAAGTACAAGGTTGCGTTCATCTTCTATCTTGAAACTACAAATGGTGCATCTATCTTGAAAGTACAGGTTGTTAAATTCATCTAAAATTATCTTGAAAGTAATGTTCATCTATCTTGAAAGTACAAGTTGGTTCGTCTATCTTGAAAGAACATGTTGGTTCATCTATCTTGAAAGTACAAGTTGGTTCATCTATCTTGAAAGTACAAGGGGGTTTATCTATCTTGAAAGTACAAGGTAGTTCATCTATCTTGAAAGTACAAGGTGATTCATCTATCTTGAAAGTAAATGTTGGTTCATCTATCTTGAAAGAACAAGTTGGTTCATCTACCTTGAAAGTAAAAGGTGGTTCATTTATCTTGCAAGTAAAAGGTGGTTCATCTATCTTGAAAGTAAAATGTGGTTCATCTATCTTGCAAGTAAAAGGTGGTTCAGCTATCTTGAAAGTACAAGCTGGTTCATCTATCTTGAAAGTAAAAGGTGGTTCATATATCTTTAAAGTAAAAGGTGGCTCACCTATCTTAAAAGTAAAAGGTGGTTCATCTATCTTGAAAGAACAAATTGGTTCATCTATCTTGAAAGTAAAAGTTAGTTCATTTATCTTGAAAGAACAAGTTGGTTCATCTATCTTGAAAGTAAAAGATGGTTCATGTATCTTGAAAGTAAAAGGTGGTTCATATATCTTTAAAGTAAAAGGTGGCTCATCTATCTTGAAAGTAAAAGGTGGTTCATATATCTTGAAAGTACAAGTTGTTTCATCTATCTTGAAGAACAAATTGGTTCATCTATCTTGAAAGTAAAAGGTGGTTCATCTATCTTGAAAGTACAAAGTAGTTCAACTATCTTGAAAGTACTAGGTGGTTCATCTATCTTTAAATTAAAAGATGGCTCATCTATCTTGAAAGTAAAAGGTGATTCATCTATCTTGGAAGTAAAAGGTGGTTCATCTATCTCGAAAGTAAAAGGTGGTTCATTTATCTTGAAAGTACAATTGGGTTCATCTATCTTGAAAGTAAAAGGTGGTTCGTCTATCTTGAGAGTAAAAGGTGGTTCATCTATCTTGAAAGTACAATTGGGTTCATCTATCTTAAAGGAAAAAGGTGGTTCATCTATCTTGAAAGTACAAGTTGGTTCATCTATCTTGAAATTAAAAGGTGGTTCATCTATCATGAAAGTAAGAGGGGGTTCATCTATCTTAAAAGTAAAAAGTGGTTCATTTATACTTGAAAGTACAAGGTGGTTCATCTATCTTAAAAGTAAAAATTGGTTCGTCTATCTTAAAGGTAAAAGGTAGTTCATCTATCTTGAAAGTACAGGTTGGTTCATCTATCTTGAAACTAAAAGGTGGTTCATCTATCTTGAAAGTATAATTTGGTTCATCTATCTTGGAAGTAAAAGGTGGTTCATCTATCTTGAAAGTACAAGTTGGTTCATCTATCTTGAAAGTACAAGGTGGTTCATCTATCTTGTAAGTACAAGTTGGTTCACCTATCTTGAAAGTACAAGGTGGTTCATCTATCTTGAAAGTACAAGTTGGTTTATCTATCTTGAAAGAAAAAGAAGGTTCATGTACCTTGAAAGTACAAGGAGGTTCATCTATCTTGAAAGTAAAAGGTGGTTCATCTATCTTGAAATTACAAGGTGGTTCATCTATCTTGAAAGTACAAGTTGGTTCATCTATCTTGAAAGTACAAGGTGGTTCATCTATCTTGAAAGTACAAGTTAGTTCATCTATCTTAAAGGTAAAAGGTGGTTTATCCATCTAGAAAGTACAAGTTGGTTCGTCTATCTTGAAAGTACAAGGTGGTTCATCTATCTTGAAAGTACAAGTTGGTTCATCTATCTTGAAAGTACAAGGTGGTTCATCTATCTTGAAAGTACAAGGTGGTTCATCTATCTTGAAAGTACAAGTTGGTTCATCTATCTTGAAAGTACAAGGTGGTTCGTCTATCTTGAAAGTACAAGGGGGTTCATCTATTTTGAAAGTACAAGTTGGTTCGTCTATCTTGAAAGAACAGGTTGGTTCATCTATCTTGAAATTACAAGTTGGTTCATCTATCTTGAAAGTACAAGGTGGTTTACCTATCTTGAAAGTACAAGGTAGTTCATCTATCTTGAAAGTACAAGGTGATTCATCTATCTTGAAAGTAAATGTTGGTTCACCTATCTTGAAAGAACAAGTTGGTTCATCTACCTTGAAAGTAAAAGGTGGTTCATTTATCTTGCAAGTAAAAGGTGGGTCACAGATGTTCCAGCTGTTTGTGAAGTCCAAGGTCTGTGAATATATATAGGCACTTCTGATCATTGGGTTTTTTTTTTTTTAAATGGACATATCTGCCAATCAGTCTATTTCAAATTCCACTATTGGAAAAATGTTCCGGTTGAAATACACTTAATATTTCAAATGCTATATTAGATTCTGATCCCAAGAAGTTAAATGAAACGTTGTTAGCTATTTTAATTAGATATGTCCCTAGAAAGGTCATCAAATTTAAATTTAGGGCAAATAACTAGCAATGTTTTGATGGTATATGTAAACAAGCCTACCATGACAAATGGACCAAATTCGACCCATGGAGACGTAATTGTTCAAATGAAAATTACACCATTTTTGTTGAGCCTCGCCGTCCTACGAATAGAACTTACCAAACAGCTGAGAGAAATTACAGTAATTCCTTGAAGGGGAAACTTGAATGAATTACTTAGCCTCATCTGTGGTGGACCAAATTGGTTTCTTCTGTCTTCGGGTAATGCTCGTCTTCCATTCCATCACTATACTGAAATGCTTCATCAAGCTTTTGAAGCTAAGTAATCAGCTGAGGATGTCCCCCTCCCTAATATATATCATCCTAAACCTCTTCTTACAAAATTTGCTTTTCGCTCCATGGATGTTAAGAAAGACCCTGATGGTTTCCGCCCTTTGTTTTTTTTAAAGTTTCTAGTGTGTTGTCTCCCAAGTTTAGTAGATTCTATAGATTTTTATGTCGATGGAGTATCTTTGCAGATGAGTACAAGCTCAGTAATGCAGTGCCTGTCCAGTGTGGCCTATCTGCAGTCATTACAGGCCAATCTCTATTCTCTCTGTGCTCTCCAAAGTTGTAGAAAAAACTTATTTTTAAGCCACTATAAAAATATGTTGAAACTAAAGGATTGTTAGCTGATAGCCAATATGCATATAGGTACCTGTGATGCTCTTTTAGATTTGACATGCCATTTGCAACGGAACCTTGATAAAGGTTTTAAGTACAAAGTTTTTCGGATAGATTTTAGTGTTGCTTTCGAGGTAGTAAATCACATAGATTTCCTTCGAGATTTCCTTACAGGTCGGCTGCAGCAAGTTGCTATTGTGTCTGAAGTTCCACAGGGTAGTGTTCTTGGTAGTGTTCTTGGTCCATTGCAAGCAGAATCACTCAACTTGAGGGATCTTGTAGGTGCATGAGATACGGATCAAGGACTTGAACTAGCAACATTAATTAACATTAGGTAGTGGAGCACTGTAAGTGAGTGTGAACTTCGCTGGAATCCAAGGGGAAATGACCCAATATTGGCACTGGGAAAACAGATTGGGTGGCACTGTTGATCTACAGGGGGAGGCACACAACATGGCAGTCCAACACAAACCTACAAAGCAGTCAGAGCTGAAATACAACTACCAATGATGGTAATCTAACCTAAAGTGTTAAAAAAACGAAGTGAGAATTATATGAAATAATCAGTTTGTTGTGCAATGGAAATTGCCAAAAGCAAAGTAGTGCGTACTAATATTACATATTTTGCAGAAAATTCACATGGGTCTCTGACAGAGACAGGATTGCTGGGAATGGGAATAGGAGAAAACAGTTGGAACAGGGAATGAGTGCAAGGAACAAGCGGTGAAGGGCTGACAGAACAACTTCCAACTTCAATTACCTGTGTCCGTGGACGAGATGGGCATAGTCAAAGCCAGGGCATTGGTGAAAGGACATAGGTAGTTTGCAGGGCTTCAGCAAGGGATCGACAGATGACGCTTCTCATACGTGGAGTCCTATGGGGACTTCTAGGGTGAGGGCATAGATAAGCTGTCAAGACGGACGTCTAGGTAGAGTCCAGTCTGCAGGTGGTGCAGAGGTAAAGGAAGCCAACCCTAGTTCAGCATCAAGACACAGGGGAGATAGTGGTTGGCTGAGTCGTCGGGCATGATACTATTTCCGGACAAGAGTACTGCAGTAGGTAGCTATAGCGCATAGCAGGGCATTCTACTGCTAGAAAAGGCTAGGGCGACGTGCAAATTGGTAGCCCGGGTCAGGCCTTATTTATACCGTTCGTGGAGAGTCTGGTTGCATCTGGTTTAGGCCAAGGTATTTAGAATGCCCATACTATGTACCTTGGTTCGGGCTGGATTGATTCTCCTCGGGCCCCTTCATCTTCACCGCTAATCTTCATTGTTACCTGAAATGGTCATTGAACGCCAGCAGAGGAAGGGTGGAAGACGGAGAACAATAGGCCAGCTTGGGTCATGAGGAATTTGGGTCAGGCATTGGTCATGCAGGTGTGAGGGGGTGGACCCACGGACGCTGAAGGATTCGACAACAATGGTGAGGGCAAAAAGGGTTGGGTAGACTGATTAGGACAGGTCAGTCAGACCACAGTAACAACTAGCTGCTACTTGCTTCAGACAAATTAGATCTGGGACCGTAATATAAAATACTACAATGGAAAAGGGGGAATCTGATCCCTTGATTCGGCATCGGGCTGGTAGCTAAACCTAACGAGGGAGTGACAGACTACAAATCATGCTTGAGACATCGTTAAAGTAACATTAGGATGTTTTCCATCTTCGCTTTGTTTTTAACAGATAAAACGAGAAGAGGCTAAGTCAAAAATATTCTCACAGCTTTCTAAACGGTCAAAACAAGAAAGGGGCCACTTGTACCTTCTGGATCCTGACATGAAATATGTTACTCTAGCTTTTCCACTTTTCTTTCTATCCGAAATCTTCCTCACTTTACTCCCTCAGTTATTCCTTGAAATTTTCAGTATTGTTCGAAGAAAAGAAATGAAAAGGGATTCCAAATGGACGCTCGTAGCAATATCTATTTGTTAATTTATTTTTTTATTTTTTAACAAGTGGGGTCTCTTTTTTCTGTATTTCCCTTTACTTCGTCTTACTTCTTCCTCATGAACACCATATTCTTTGGAAGCTTGAATTTTAAGTCAATGACCCTCGTGGACTTATTCCATATGAATAAGTTTCAACTCCTAAATAATAATAATAAAATAAGTAATAAATAATAATAATAATAATAAAAATAATAATAATAATAATAATAATAATAATAATAATAATAATAATAATAATTAGACTCAAGGCGATACTCAAGTCAAAACTCAGCGGCGGAAATATGATAAAAGCCATAAACACATGGGCAGTGCCAGTAACCAGATACAGCGCAGGAATAGTGGAATGGACGAAGGCAGAACTCCGCAGCATAGATCAGAAAACCAGGAAACATATGACAATACACAAAGCACTACACCCAAGAGCAAATACGGACAGACTATACATAACACGAAAGGAAGGAGGGAGAGGACTACTAAGTATAGAGGACTGCGTAAACATCGAGAACAGAGCACTGGGGCAATATCTGAAAACCAGTGAAGACGAGTGGCTAAAGAGTGCATGGGAAGAAGGACTGATAAAAGTAGACGAAGACCCAGAAATATACAGAGACAGGAGAAAGACAGACAGAACAGAGGACAAACAAACCAATGCAGGGACAATACATGAGACAGACTAAAGAACTAGCCAGCGATGACAATTGGCAATGGCTACAGAGGGGAGAGCTAAAGAAGGAAACTGAAGGAATGATAACAGCGGCACAAGATCAGGCCCTAAGAACCAGGTATGTTCAAAGAACGATAGACGGAAATAACATCTCTCCCATATGTAGGAAGTGCAATACGAAAAATGAAACCATAAACCACATAGCAAGTGAATGCCCGGCACTTGCACAGAACCAGTACAAAAAGAGGCATGATTCAGTAGCAAAAGCCCTCCACCGGAGCCTGTGCAAGAAACATCATCTACCTTGCAGTAATAAGTGGTACGAGCACCAACCTGAGGGAGTGATAGAAAACGATCAGGCAAAGATCCTCTGGGACTATGGTATCAGAACGGATAGGGTGATACGTGCAAACAGACCAGACGTGACGTTGATTGACAAAGTCAAGAAGAAAGTATCACTCATTGATGTCGCAATACCATGGGACACCAGAGTTGAAGAGAAAGAGAGGGAAAAAATGGATAAGTATCAAGATCTGAAAATAGAAATAAGAAGGATATGGGATATGCCAGTGGAAATCGTACCCATAATCATAGGAGCACTAGGCACGATCCCAAGATCCCTGAAAAGGAATCTAGAAAAACTAGAGGCTGAAGTAGCTCCAGGACTCATGCAGAAGAGTGTCATCCTAGAAACGGCACACACAGTAAGAAAAGATGGCCTGGACTCCTAAGGAGGCAGGATGCAACCCGGAACCCCACACTATAAATACCACCCAGTCGAATTGGAGGACTGTGATAGAGCAAAAAAAAAAAAAAAAAAAAAAAAAAAAAAAAAAAAAATAACTAAATAATAATAATAATAATAATGATGATGATGATGATGATGATGATGATGATAAGATTATTAACACATTTTTTATACAACTGAAGACCCTATTTTTAATATTATTTTAACATTCAGAAAGTACATTTCAACTCCAAGGTTTAGTGCAACGGTAGATGTGATGATTTTGCCCATCAAATTTTAATTTATATTAGAGGGAAATCTGAAGAGGTGGGGGCCAAGGGTAGATCTCATAAGTGTAGTATGCCGAGAACGAATGACACTTGTTCATTTCTCACGGTGGGGACTTTGTGAATTGTCTGCGGTTGAGTTCGAGATGAAAACGTGACCCATCAAATCACACGCTGTTTATCCTTTAATTAAGGGCGCTTTTAGATTGGATCCATTGATTTTTATGCTTTGTTTATCCTTGTTCCTTTCAGAATGCCAGGTAGCCTGTCTTTGTTCTTTCAAGGCTTTACATACTTAGGTATCTATTTTGTTTTACTGAAGGTTTTGGAGAGTTCGATGATCAGTTACAACTTGATTTGGCATAACCATAAATGCAATGTTTGCTTAGCGTTAACTATATATAACGAGTCATTTTCAGGGATGGTAATGATTCAATCTAACTGATTTAATAAAGTGATTATATCATTGATTTTTTCATTAAAAATATCATGATTTTTAAAATTTTTTATTTCAAAGCAAACAAATTGAAAAATATGGTTTGGAGGTTAATAAAAACTTAAGCATAACTGTGCTACATCTATTTATTTTGATATAAAAAAATTGTAAGTACATACTTTAGGCCAGAACTGGAAATCTAAAAGATAAATCAATAGTCATTCTGTCATAGAATACATTTTGAGGAAAAAAAGGATTGAAAAAACATCTAACAAATAGAAAAAAATAAATAAATAAATAAACCAAATAAATAAAAATATCAGATATATACTGATTTTTACATTTTTAAATATTTTTTCTAAATGAAAAAAAAGCCCCAACCCTGGTCATCATATGGTTGGACCGAATGTTATGATAAAAGCTTTAATTAAAAATGTGTGGGAAGACGGATGGTTTGGTTCTATCAAAAGAATGAAAGTCATAGGCTAGTGAAAGACGTGCAGGAGTCAGAAGTTTTTGGAGAAGTAGGAAAGAATGACCTAAATAGTTCTGTAAGTGTAAGGTTGAGTTTTTTTGGACGAGAGAGAGAGAGAGAGAGAGAGAGAGAGAGAGAGAGAGAGAGAGAGGAGAGAGAGGAGCGAATGGCGCTGTGCTGTGCGTTCGATGTATTGTTGAAGTACCTTCTGTAAAAGTATGTGAAGTGGCCAAAATTTTGGGAATGTTTCTGCACGGGGCTCTTATCTGTGATTCAGAAGTTACAGTTTGAATGACACTGTGACAATTATCTCGCTATTTCTCTAGACCCATTTCTTGTTCGGGAATGGCTCCATGTGTTTTGGGGATGGTAACTGATATGCCTGAATACACTTAAGTCCGCCACTAATAGTATAGCAAAGTCCAGCTATCTTTGCAGCTAAGCCCAGTCTACTGATTACGTCACGACCATTCCTTGAAGCTGATTGGTTGGAAATAGTTTCGAAAAGTTAGTCAATCTGCGGTTCTTTTCATCTTCATTTATTTTGCAATGGTTGTTTTGCCAAACTAAAATACGCTGTGCTGATTATCAAAAGGAAACGTTACATTATTCCCCGAAATAAAACCATAATACACGTCACCATAAGAAAATATGAATGGAGTCAGATGAGTTACTCGTTGCTGCAATGTTGTGTTTCATAAATGGGTTCACCTGAATACGGATGTGACACAGGGACTTGAATCACTGGACAATGGTAATTAACTTCTGGCATTGTCAAGCGTCTTGGCCATTCTAAATTTAAGCACAAAGACTTTCTCAGAGTTATGCATATGGGATTACATATTGATTTCAGGAAATTTTACTACATTTTAATAATCTTAAAATCAATTTCATTGGAATCCTTTACACATTCGGAGGGATGACAAACAGTGACTGCTTTCTACAAAACCAGAATATATCTTTATTTACCAAAAAGCTACATTATGATAGGCTATACGAGTTATAATGGCTATAAATTACTGAGAATTTTCTTAGGGGCATTATCTCCTCACGAAATAACAGATCTTGCCTTGCCTATACCTAAGGTCCTATCTCTTTTCGTCGGTTTTCGCAGATATGACGTTTGGTTTATAGACCTATCTTATATTCAGCCGTTTTATTATGGTTCTTGTTGTGGTTATCCTTGTTTTCGTTACTGCTGTTATGGTGCTTGTAGTGTCTTCGAAAAATATTCATATGGTATTTTAACATTGCAGAATAAACATAGACCTATTCATAAAGTACTGGTGTAAAGAATTATCGGCCTACTCATGTCAACTGAAATTTAGGTATTTATTTGGATTGAAATTAATCGAGATCTTTATAAATATAGTCTACGCTAGAATATTCTCCCAACAACAGAGAGAGAGAGAGAGAGAGAGAGAGAGAGAGAGAGACTCTTATGTATAATTTTGCCCAACAGGGAATTTACAAAAATGTCCCTAAAATCAAGTGATGCATAGGCTACTCGCGGTCAGGTTTGGACCATCCCATACGTAACTTTTCAGCTATCATATATATATATATATATATATATATATATAATATATATATATATATATATATATTCGTTAAGTATCTTATAATGCCTTTCTACCATAACTTTCATTTTCATAGAAATGCTACAGCAGCCCTATATTTACTCAACACACAGTAATGTAATTTGTCATCCCTTCAGTAAATATATTTTTAATTTAGTTCATTCAGAGCAGTTTGATAGTTGTGTGTAGGGCTGAGACGGTCCAAAGATTGATCTTTGTGCGTCATAGGCTACACATCCGTTTTACTGTTATTCCCTGTGGTATAAGTGGCGTTACAGTTACCATGACTATCCAGGCATGTATGTGTATTGCTCCTGCTTATACGTGCACATTCCACTTTATGCATATACATTATATATCATGCAGTTAAAGCTACTCTATTAATTAAAAGCTACTCTATTTCCAACAGATACAGGTAGAAAATCATTTACAATAAGAAACTGACTTGTAGGATTCATGCACGAAATTTAACATTACTGAGTGGAGTCAAATCCGTACTGCTAATCATTTGGACTGTCAACTAGTGGGACGTCATTCCCTTTAGAGAGCTAGCTCACAAGCGTGCAGTGGGCGGTGCTTAGCTGCAAAGCTAGGCGGACTATGCTATTTTTCTTTTTTTCAAAGTAGCCACTTTTTAGTTTTCTGTAAAAGGAAGTGAGATGACGTTTTCTGTCCGCCCTCAGATCTTAAAAACTGCTGAGGCTAGAGGGCTGCAAATTGGTAATTAAATCATCCACTCACCAATCATCACTAAATTGCAGCCCTCTAGCCTCAGTAGTTTTTTTTAAATTTTATCTAAGGTTAAATTGTCCGTGATCGTGAGTCTGGCTACGCTATAGGACAGGCCAACACCAGGCGGTGGCTGAAAGTTTCATACTGCATTATACGCTTTACAGAAAACTCGATTGTGCCAAAGAAACTTCGGCTCATTTTTTACAACTTAGTCCGAGGACCTTTACAGTTATTAACAAATTGATAAAGTCTTGGGTTACAATATTTTATGATTGTTTGTTTGTATGGTGATTTTACGTTCCATAAAACCAGTGGCTATTCAGCAACGGGACCAACGGCTTTACGTGACTTCCGAACCATGTCGAGAGTGAACTTCTATCACCAGAAATACACATATCTAACACCACAATGGGATGCCCGAGAATCGAACTCGCGGCCACCGAGGTGGCAGGTCAAGATCATACCGATCACGCCATAGAGGCACTACAATATTTCATGTGTCGTCTCGTTGATTACGCTTTAAGATATCTTTCAGTGTGGTTACGAGCAGCGTTTAAGTAGCTATATGTCAGGTGACATACGGAAATGGTTGCATGGGTAATCCTTAGTACCTACCTCTGTGAAAGTTAACAAACAATGTAATTTTGTGCCTCAAAGCACAATTTTCGTTTCCATTTAGGGAGTAAAATGATAAAGAGTGGCATTACTCATTGATGAGAGACAGATAGATAAATAGATAGATAGTAGACTGAGCGGGTATCGCCAGTGGGGCAATGTTGCTTCAAAGGTTTAGTAACGACCATATTTTATCACGGAATTGTTTCCAGTTCGTATTTGTTCTCATTGAACTAAATGCCTCAGCAGAGCATTGGGCTGTAGCAGCAGTCTTTCCATGATTTTCCTCTCATTATGCAGACTGCCCCTGGAAAGGTCATGGTGCACCAAAGTTCCCTCATGACCACTTCTGGCAGCTGTCCGTTCTGCTCTTTGATATTTATCTCCGCGTCTCTCTGAGCAATATAGTTCATTTCTTTGTTGGAATAGAGATTGAGACTGATTTGTTCTTGTTTCTCATTTATCGCAAAGGTGAATGTTATAAGAACCTCTTGAGGTGGAAGTAAGATTATATTTTGGTAAATGTTGCAAATTCCGAAATTCTCGACTCATTTCTGAGTTGGTCATGGAAACATTAGGATTGTTAAGTACATTTTATATTTAGGTTGCAAGAGTACATGTTGGGTATAAGTTTCAAATATATAACAGCTTCTTGTTACAAAGAGGTGAAAGAGATGACCTTCAGATTTCCTGATGGAATATTAGTTGAAGGTTGTGAATTTTCATATCCATGGATGAGCTGGTCAGAAACCTGCAGCACAACACCCAAATATAATTTTAGTTCCCAAAAAAGTTGCCCATAATTCATAAATTTAAACTTGCAAATGAACCGTTGTCTTGGAGCCTGTGTCTGCATTTTAGAATTCAACGTATCCCCAACCACCATTAGAGTCTTTGTGTTGGTAGCTGAGGTCTGAAGGAGTAGCAACCTTGCTTGACCAGCAACCCTTTCGTATGGAGCGGATGCTGTCTTCAGGTAGTCCAAGAGCAGTTACCTGGGTGAATTAAAGTCATTCTTGTTATAAATATAGAATCTACTGGTACACTTTTTTATCTTATGCCAGATAAGTATTGTTTGGTAATATGTAACAACCATAATGCCTTCGTCGGGATTCATTCACTCTTTTTGGATACGTCGGTCACTCCAAAGCTGAAGCTCCAAATGAAAACAATTCGGACGTCAATAGCTGGATTCACCTGGTTCTGCTATACGAATAGGAGTTTGAATCCTGCTACGGACGCCAGAAGGTCTATTGGATCTAAAGTTGTGTAGTGACAAGTATATCCAAAGAGTGTTACGAAAACGAGAAGTGGCCATTGTAGTTATTACAATGACATAATTAGAGTTGTTTAAAGGCATCGTATGGTTTTGATGGTCATGTCTTGAACAGCTATAGTTCTTACGGAGAGGGACGAAAATGTCTGAGTTTAATCATTATACTCTGATATTCTTAGGGTATACTCAACAGCAGTTGTAAGTTACCACTGATGCTTGGACTCTTTGCTGAAAAGGAGACAATATAAGTAGTATCATGTTTTCGCTTTGCCAGACGTTTAGTATCTAGACCATGTCTGGTTTCATATGTATTGGGTAATGATTATATATTTGTTTAAAATCTCAGTAATTATTATAAGAATATTTAATCTTCCGTTTCCCTGGAGTGAAGAGGAAAGAGTGTATGAGCGATATTTTGAGATATAAACATCATCATATTTCATGTTTCGCAGCCACACGATGGGTGTTTATATAAAAAAGCTATACGCATGACACTTTAGTTTTAAACATGGAAGCAAACTTACGACTCCAAAAATACCGACATCAAGTTGCTCTCCCGAAGGCCCATGGTCGTGAACTGTGTCAGGATAAACGCAGACCCCCTGGCCCGTGAAGGATTGGCCTCTGTTGGGCGATAAAGACGATGCTGTTGTCGAGACAAATCAAGAGGTACCACTGTTCTGATATTGAGGTCGCAGTTAAGAAGAGGATTGATGACATTTTGGAATTTTGGAAGAATTTTGGAAGAAAGAATGATAATGGTTGGTAGTAAACTATATGCAGAAGCTACCATGATTGTCTTTTGAATTAAACACGAATTTTATTACTTTTCTTTTTGAGGCTTTTGCTTTGCCTCCTTGGTTTTTTATTTATTTATTTTTATTTTGTAATGCATATCGTAAACGTAACTTGGGAATATGCGTTGACAAGTGGCAAAATCATGAAATTTGACAGTTTGACATTAGGTATAAATTTGTACTACCTGGTAACCATTAAACATTACAATTAATTAAACGTTTTAGGGCAGATGAGAGGGAACAAATTTATTACTATAATGACATAAGCTTTGGTGTAAGATGCAGTTGATAACGTTACCAATAAATTGTTGAACTGAGCCAAATTTATTTCATTATTTTCTCTTCCACCCCTGTAACGTCTACTATGTCGATGTAGTTGAATTATAGATAAGAGAAAACGTTTTTATATTGCTAGGGGAGACTCGAATAACTTTGTTCCGTATTAATGCCAGTAACTCGATTAGCCAGAGATGTCACTGTGCTGTATGCTTTCATTGGCAGTAAATCTATGAGGCAAATGTTGACATCCATTCAGTTCTGGCGTTATGCACCGTACCTTTATTTCGGAATAAATTTTATGCTTATAAGACCTAGTATCTTATATACATTTTTACGCATTTTAGAGCATAAAATCCATCAATGAGATTGCACAAATACCGTACAAACAAGCAGACTCACGTGTACACAGTCCAAGCGCTTGTACCAGTGACCACAATCGAGGAAGCTTGAAGGTCAAGCTCTCCCAGGCTGGCCTCGTCGTTAGTACCGAAAAGCTCCCTACCGGCAAAGTACTGCCCTTCGTAGATGTTCCAGGCGTCGGCGTTCAGGACGTCCCTGTGGCCGGCGAAGCGGGCTGAAGAGGCCTGGAAGGGGCCTTGAATAAATACAGAATCCCGTGTGAAGCTACCACGGATTTTCGCGTTATTAGCGGCGAACGTTGCCTTGATCTCATGGGTTATTAAATTTAAGGGATTTTAATATTTTGCGATGGGTTTTATTTCTATTGGGTTAAACGAAGAAGGTTTTCGTTGATTCCAAGGGATTTCCTTCAGCTGTAGAAGTTATTTTGAGTTCATGGGCTGAAAAGTGGATGGAATATTTTTGTTTTTACATTAAAACAGTTAATTCAGCCGATCGCCAGAGTGTTGTGCGGTTAGTTTTTGTGGTGCGTCCGAGGAAGCTTCACATTTATTTTTATCAGTTGAGGGCTGAAAATCGTACATAGATAGTGCTGCTTCCAATCAAGATTTTTACAAGAGTATTCAATTGATTTCATTGGATTTAAAGGGGAAGATTATTAATGTATACGGATACTGAATTTCTGTGCCGTTGCCTGTAAATTTTGAGAATTAGGAGAATAGCAGGAAAAAGGCTAATCAAGTCTTTCTGTAAGATGGGCTCATTTCAATTTTAAACTGCTGCGCTGGAAGACACTTGGTTATTAATATAAAATTTTAAATAATAGTAGTTTGCTTACCATATTTCTGTACTGAGTGGGAAAGTCCATTGAATATTCTATACCGTGCACATAATAAATCTTTCCTTGGAATACCGTGTTGTAATCTTGATTTTCGTAATAAATCCACCTGTGAAATGATTACATAATTACAGAATATATTCAAGAATCGCCCCTTGAAATACAGGGACATGATATTAAAGAACTGACCACTCGGATTGGGGGTCGTTATGTTACACTACTCAAAAATACATATAATTATGATAACTTTAAAAATCACATTTAATTGCAGGATACTAAAAATATCTTGTTAGCGACAACTCTTCAGATGTTCGAAATTAGGTAAATTATTAAGTCATCTCCGTTGAAATATAGGCGATGAGGGATGTTTGCTCACGCAAAAGCCGTGGAATGCAGTTCATTAGTTAAGTTTTTGAGGAATCAGTTCGTGAAATGCGTGCCATTACTTGCATCAGGTGTTATGGAATCTGTTCCTTTATAGGAATCTGGAGGCGTTCAGAGAGACAGACAGACAGAGAGAGAGAGAGAGAGAGAGAGAGAGAGAGAGAGAGAGAGAGAGAGAGAGAGAGAGAGAGAGAGAGAGAGAGAGAGAGAGAGAGAGAGAGAGATTCAAAAAGATCTGTGAGTCTTACATGCCAGTTTGATGGACACTTTCAATGTCGTTGTCCATTCCTTTGGTCGACAAGTCAGGGGTGTAAGTGTTGAGTTCACTCCAAGTCCCCATGTTGTAGGTCATGCTGAACACCTTCGTGTAAAGCCCATTGGGGTCCGGGATATTCGAAGCTATAAGAAATTGGAGCGTTAAGTAAACTTCTATGAGCGTTAATTACGAAGGTCACAATATAGAATAAGATTTGTGCAGTCATATTTTTAGTTAGCTGAGTTTTGAAGGTAGTATTTAACGATTGTAAGACGTGTTAATTACTATAGCTTTCAACTACTTTGTTTGCCCCTGAACCCTAAACCCAGAATACCAGAGTAGGATTCGAACTCGCAGGCAAAAGTATTATATATACCACATCCGAGGGCTGGCTACAATACTATTAAGTAAAACGTCAAAACAAATTCATATTGAAGGGAATTGCCTTAGGGAATGTAGTGTGACCAAAATTAGCTGTGACCAAAATTTGAATGAGGCGGGAATAGTGAGGGTGTAAAATTGTCGGGACAGCCACCGATGAAATGATGCATCTCTCACCAGAAAGGTCCCAGAATGATTAATAATGGAATCAGAATCGGGGACTGACTTCCATATCTTAGATACAGCAAGAAAGTCGCTAAAAACGTTGTGGAGATATTTTAGACTATAAAAGACTTCAGCTTCCAAGGACACAGGGATAATCCCACTTTGTCCTCAGGGGTAGCGAAGAAGTCCTAATGGCTCAGTAGTATATCTACTATTTCCAAATATTGAGCATTAAACTTCATTTTTCAAAGTTCAGTATGGTATATTTTGGTTTTGTGTTATATCAAGTGCGATCTAGTGATTTCCCTAAAGTATCTTTGAAATTAAACTTACTTTTGGCTGTGGTCATTAGAAGAGCTAGCGCCAGGGACATAAATCGGAGGGACTTCATGATGAATGGGGCCTTGTTTTCTATATCGACTGCGTCTGCTGCTGCCCTGCTGCCCCTTTTTATATAGAATTCTGCTCAGAGAATTCTTTCAAGCACCATCTGGTACACTGTTCAGAGAGTGGAGGGTGGGGGGCGGGGCGGGTTTAAAGGTTCGGATAAGCTAGCGGGCTGGGATGGAGTTAGGGGAAGGAATTGTTTTTAATCGGGACCTGATGAACGAAAAAAAAAATAGTTTTCGGCGCATATAGCAACTATCGAATGTTTATCGAGAACTCCGCTTAACTGATGTTCTATTTGCTTTTCCCGGGTAAAATGTTGTTATGAAGTACTTCCAATTGTTGTTAGTGTTGGTTATATTTTTGCGTGCGCGTTTTTTGTTTTGTTTTATGTGGCGTTTATGCAAGTTCGTATGTGATTTGACAGTCGGTAGCGAGTGTTTTTTCTGGTAACCTCAGTAAAAAAGTGATCTTGCCATTCTTGGAGAAGGTGACGCGTGGCTCACATGAGAAGCAACCTGTCATTTCTCAAGGAGTTCGATATTTTATAAGTACTGTTACTTAACGACCTTTTCTGCATTTTCTAATGATTTCTCTTCTTTGCAAGATTGCTTCATAGAAAAATATCAATCGCAGTTTGTTTCTTTTTTGGGGAAAGGGTTTGAATATGGTAAAAGTGATGGTTTCAGTTTAGTGTGTAAAATCTTCCTCGTTTGCATCAGTACAAATTTTATCACACTCACACACACACACACACACACAGACACAGACACACATTTCCTTTTACAACCTTGGTCTCGCAGACTTTCATTTTCAGCAGTCTCCAACTGAAAGCACCTTCTAACTTTAACAGCCTCTGAACTTTTCTTCAACATCACTAGTCAGTGTTATACAATTTGTAAGCCTCAACCACTACGTCCTCAATTTGCGACCGCTTTTATGATCTTATTTGCTCCCACGGAAAACGTTGTTTCCTTGACTGCTCTCTTTACTCCATCCATGAAATATGAAACAGCCGTTGAGACATTACATTCTCTAGGCTGAGACTCACTACGAAAAACCCGACCCTCTTCCACCCACATAGCTGATACGAGGTTTGCTCCGATCCGTAAAATTTTAATCTTTCCCAATAAAATGACTTCTGTTACTAAATTCTTTAAAACTCTTTATAATGCTTCCATGGGAATCTAGGTATGCACTATAGATTTGCATTCATAAACTTACATTATAAGTCCTGCTTATATTGATCATTTCTACCTAGTGATTGGACTACCAGTAGAAAGCCAAAGAAATGTTGAAAGAGAAACGAAAGAGTGCTAAGCATTTTCGTGTACTCAACACATCGTCAGGGCACAAAGTCCCCAAAGGTGTGTTAAAGACACGACTGTACCCGGCATTGTCGTTTTTCAAATATTTCGTCCTGTGGATTCAGCTGATTATAAATACTTATTCTGCTTGTGACCCAAATCATGCATATTGTCGATGTTATAAAATTCATTACTGCAATAGCCTTCGTTGAAACAAAGATAAATTCAACAGTGAAAGTAGAAACCGATTCTGCAGATATGAAGATAAGGATTGGGCGACATCCAAGGCCAGAACTATCTGACTTCTCTGATAATTATTGGGTGATTATTCGATAACTCCCGAACAAGGAGAGGATCTCTCTCTACTTCTGTCAACCGAGTGTACGCGAAAAGGGCTTTTCCTCGAGTGTTGATGAAATTCACAAGTGTCGTCTCGTAAAAAGGACCCGGTGTGGAAAAGGCAACATTGTCTGCTGTGTGGAAGTAGTTCATATCGACCTTGAGAGTTATCTCAAAGCGTGGCGTATGCAGCGCATTTACTTGTAACCTGATAAGAGATGGTAAGTGCATTCCCTGAGTCTTGGATCACGGTGAACAGCTGAAATATATATATAAAAAAATATTTAGTTCATTCCAATCAAGTTTATCTGTAAAAGCTGGTTTTACGGCGCTGTACGCGCATCTATTTCTTTTTATAATTGAACTTAACGTTCGAGAGGCTGTTGACAAGAGGTTTTTGTGCAACGCATTATTCTCTTTCTCTCTCTCTCTCTCTCTCTCTCTCTCTCTCTCTCTCTCAAGGATAGGGTTAGAGTAGTTCAAATCTATCTATAAGTTCATAAAATGCAAACCTACGTCACCAGTGAGTCTGGTGTTGCGTTCCCCTTATTTTAGTTTCATGCAGTTGAAAAGTCTTGTGATAAGTATTATATATTTGTGTGTGTATGAATATAGTATTTGTTGCATCATTTTATGTCCTGAATTTCATATCTTTAGTTGTATCATTTATCTTTTTTGCCCAATTGTGTTGAAATTGCGTTTTCCCACTTATTTTAAATGTCTCATGTAATCCTAAAACTGGTGGAGTCGAACTTATTGTTTAGTGTCTTAGGCCCACAGATGTTGAGAAAATTTTATCAATTAGGTTCAAGCCGATTGACATTTAATGGCGCGTTAGACAGTGTCACAGGAGATTTTTTTTTTTTTTTTTTTTTTTTTTAACGCTTTCCAGTACCTCCCCAGAACTTTAGAAAAAGTGGTCAAAGTGGTGGGGGCAAGATGCTAAAGAGACCAGAAAACGTGCGCGCGAGTCACTGTTTTTAATTCGACAGCCGTAAGCGTTCTATGGATAGAACTGGGAAGTTGTGTTTGCCTGTCTGACGGTTTAGCTCCTCCTCGTGAGAATCAACGAAAGGGTGCGCAGGAAAAAAGTGGTTAGAACAATCAATCACCTGCACTGTCAGGCTGGTAGTTTGCGTGTGATTGTTCTAACCACTTCATACTTTTCTGTCAAAGAAAACCATTGAGATGACTTTATCTGCCAGTCTGAAACTTTTGCTGTCCGCCCTCAGGTTAAAGGGCTGCAGTTTGGCATTTTGATCACCCCAGCCTCCAGTCATCAAACATATCAAGTTGGATGATCAACGTACCAATTCCAGCCCTCTAGCCTCAGTAGTTTTGATTTTATTTAAGGTTAAAGTTAGCCATGATCGTGCATCTGGCAACTGTGTAAGACAGGCCACCACCGAGCCGTGGGTAAAGTTTCATGGGCCGCGGCTTATAAAACATTATACCGAGACCGCCGAAAGATAGATCTATTTTCGCTGTACAGAAAATTCGATTGCGCCGGAGACTTCGGCACATTTTTTACTCTCTGTTAGTACAAAACACTGATTTCGATTGCTTGCGCAGGAGGCCTTCGGCAGCGCCTCGGCCAAGGACTGCGGAGTCTGCCGCCGAGAGTTCGACGAAGGGGAGAGATGTCCGCGTATCCTCGAGTGCTTCCATACAGTTTGCACCTCGTGCGCCAAGGGCTTCATCAACGGAAGGGCCCTGAGGTGCCCCTTCTGCCGCGAAGCGTTTGAGGTGGATCACGTCAGTGACATTCGCATCAACGAGGATGTCTTAGATCTCACGAGGTACATCAGATTTTTGATGAGATCTGTACCGCCTCCCCCTCCAAGTGTTGACGAGACCGATTCCCAAAGCTTTCGTGGGAGTCCCAGCGTCTCTTCGATGCCTTCTGTTCGAGACGGGACCATCCAGAACCTGTCGGGCTGTCGGCAGGCTCAGGAACGTGCGGAATCCTCTGTTCGGAAATACGTCGAAATGCAAGAGAGCGTTCTGACAAGTCACAAGACCTTCGAGGAGAAAGTCAAGACCATCCTATGCGACATCAACGAAAAGACTGGCAAGCGGGCGAGAGAAATGACGACCGCCATTGAAGAGTTGCAGTCACGGGTCAACGAGGCATCTGAAAGGCACCGGGTCCTCGGCAGTGTGAAAGAGAAGTTGGACAGCCTCCCTGGAGTCTCGGAGGATACCCTCCCATCGTTGTACCAAGCTCAGAAGACCAACGTGGCCGTCCAAGAGTGGCTCACCAACTTCAAGACGTTCATTAAAAACAAAGAAATTGTTTGGCTGGAGGAGAAAGAGGTAAGTCGAAAATCGATTAGGGTACCAAGTAACATCTCTTGTGCGATTGTTTGTGTATAACTAGTTGCATATATCATAAATATATATATATATATATATATATATATATATATATATTGTGTGTGTGTGTGTGTGTATATATATATATATATATATATATATATATATAGTAATAATTTATATATATATATATATGTATATATATATAGATATATATATATATATATAAAATTACCTTACAACGTATCCCCTCTTGGAGGGGAAGTCCTGCCCAAAACTTCTTAAATTCAGCAAATATGTTGCTGTCAAGTGGCTAAGTGAAATCTATCCGTAACTCAGAACACGACACTATTTGAACGTTAATTCATGTAATATTTATATTCTAGTCTGTACTTGCAGAAATGTTGTATACCTCACGCTTGATAGGTGAAACTAGTTTGGAGTTCAAATATAATTTTAGCAGAATTAAAGCAATATAAAGTTCCTTTGATATTTAAAGCAAATTGGGAAAATCATGTAGAAAAATCATATCCTCATGTGTTATGTACAGATTTCGTAAAGTAATGAACTGCTTTGTGAATTTGCTTTGAGACATCTTGGGAATAATTGAACATTTTGTTGTTCTTTTATTTGTTGGGGTGCGGTAGCACTTATGAGTTTGGATTTCATTTGCCCCTCTGCTTGACACACACACACACACACACACACACACATACTCACTCAGAGAGAGAGAGAGAGAGAGAGAGAGAGAGAGAGAGAGAGAGAGAGAGAGAGAGAAATATCTCAGCATGCTTGCAGGTGTTCCAACGGAAAGCAGTCACAATGAAGATGATTATCGACCTTCTGGAGTCTTGCCGAGCGCCCGAGAGAAGCGATTCCGTGGCTGCTCGCTTGTTGGAGAGAGCTTCTTTGCTAAAGCTGACGGTACGTTGATAATGATAACAACATTTTAGTTTTCTTTTGTCATCGCAGTATTTATATTGACTTTACCAATAATATTGAACACAACTGGTTAAGAGTTTACCTGTGACTTTCAGGATATGATAAGGAATTGCTTTTGTAGTGCCGAGAATCAGACAGAAATGATGAAGTGTGTCTAGGATGTAGTATTGATTCAATTTCTATGGGAGCTGTTATGCGCAAAACTTGCTGTGTCATTCCTGAATTATTCCTGCTGTGCTCTCTTCATTGTATCGTCTTTGTAACATTGGTAAGACTGGGAAAACAGAGGAAGAAAATCGAATGACGTCATTAAAAACCTACTATAAGAGATTCTCTTCGCCCGTGCATCTCATGAACAGCGCACTTCCTTACGAATCACAGGGCTGGAAACTCTCCATCTCTCGAGAGAGTTTACACAAGTAACATCTACGTACGTTTCGACCTCTTTCAAAAATTATAACTTTCCTTACACCTCAGTTTTACCCTCAGAAAAGCAGTGTCTCTCAATTGCATCACTAAAAAACATCGACGAGCCAATGATTTAAGAATTATGATGACATAAGAATTATGAAGAAAATCGTAATATACAATAAAAAGAAATAATGTGAGGGATATAGGAGTACTGACTGTAGGCTAAAGAAAAATCAATGGGATGAATAAATTTCCTCCATAAGGTATCAATATTTAAGTAACGATTTTTTCATATAGAGATTTCCATTATAGGAGATGAAAGGGTGCTTGTAATAATGATAATGACGATAATGAAGTCTTGATATTTTTTTTCCCCATGAGGCAAAATCTGAAAAGGGGCCTAGAGATCACTTCAGGGAGTACGGAATGTTAGTTGGCATCCATGCCAAACTGTTAAAATGGTCCATAGTGAACATATTTCAAGTGGATAACCATTAAATTTGGCCTTTTTAAATATTATACAGCCAAAACAAAATGGCCGCCATTATCGAAAACTCCGGATGCTAATAAAATGACTTATTTAAGATAACATAACGAAATTTGCTGTATTTGAACATATTATAATAATACACACATCCTCAAAAGATCTAAGCAATACCTTATCTATTTCGTTCCCTATGGAGAGACAAACATAAAAAAATGCTCTGAAAATCCAACAAAATTACATATTGATGCATTATAATAAGCTTGTACAAATGTACAGATATGCTTTAATGAAGTTCTTTTGATTTAAAGGAAAACTGTGTTGGGATGATATTAACATGGACATCAGTTTTCCGTGGTCTAGTCCGAGTCATCTTGGACACTGTTCAAAGGATTTCGACAAATTCTGTCAGCGCAACCACCACCAGCGGTACATCTCGGCTCCTTAAGATGACAACTGCATCTATGGGATTCGAAGTTCTTACACTGGTATTGTATAAGCTTGAGGTAAACCACTGGAAATGGCATATCACTCAACAAATGAGGAAGTGTATTTCCAGATGTATTGTCCTTGTTCCAACCAGATATATCTGGTTGTGCAATCAGTGAAGAGAGCCAAATTGTACACTGATGGTGTGCTCGCTTGATATGCAGGTTCAGAGAAGAACGGGCTGGTGGCAACTTCCCTGGTTCTTTGTAACCTTTGAGGAACATTTTGAAATGCACGTCATTGATGTTAGTGTTGTTTTCATTGTTTGAATACAGTCTGCAGATGAAGCTCTCTACATCTGTCAGTATTCTTTCGGTAAGTGTACCACATCAGAGCCTGTCCAGTAAGGGACAGTTCTTGATGAACGTTTTCCATGCTATTTATTGTTTTGCCAATGCCACAAAATTGGCTGACTGTGTCGCAGCCAGAGAGGGCATGGAATGCTGGAAGATTGTGCTGGAGAGCTGGATTAAGGTTGACAGCGTGCACAGCAACAAAGTTCTGTTGCTTCACTGTTCCTGTTTGGAACCAAAGCTCTACAGATAACTCACTGGCAAAGTGAACAAGGAGAACAAGGACGTCTGTGTCCCTGGAACAAATTAAGATGCTCAAACCCAAAATCTATCACAGACTTGGCGTGTAACAGTATCCTGGTATCAGCTTCATCATGGTTAGATTTGAGGGAGTTGATGTCTGTTCCATGGAATCGTCAGATGTCACGACTTCACGATTCAGCTGAGTCGACCTTGCTTGACGAATGCTCAAAAAGTGTTACAGGTTTTGCTTGTTCTCTGGGATGTCAATAAATTGCTTCCAGTTGATGGGTAATGGCACATCCCTGTTACCCACTTTGCAACATATTGGCCGGGTTTTCCGGGTCAGTAAAATCCGAGTGGTGTCCTTGATGGTATTTGCTTCATACCTCTCAAACACGACGTCAACCCTGGAGCAAGTGTCACTGAAGTGACTGAAGACGGAGGCGATGAACTGGTCTGCGAGTTGTCCAAAATTGTGGGCATTTGCAGGTTTGCCAATTGCTTGAACAAGTGCCTGACCATCGATGATTACACAAGTTTTCAGATTTGCTATTGGCGGTTGTTTCTCTACAGTTGTTCTTGTCTGAAGGATATTTCCGAAAGCTGCTTTGTTTGTAGATTGCATTGCTCTGGATGTGTCTGCAAGTGATAGGGGAACCAGTGAAAGTTCGTGGCTGAGGATTTCCTTCAGGTCCACCAAGCATCCAGCTTTTTTCAAAACAAGCAAGCGTTGAAAGAGGTTACAGTCTGCTTTGATGTGTTTTTGTTTCAGAGCCGAACCTTTGTTCTGGACCTGATACATGCTTTTCAGCATCAGGCTTTTTGACTGTCTGAGCTTGTCATGGAATCCCACTTTTTTTGTAATGAGACATAAGCCCACAGATTCTTTCAATTTGTCTTTCCCTTTTGCATGTGCTGTCGGAAGGTATTCCGTTATTTGAGGAGAAGCTACATCTTGAGTGGCCAGGCTAACGACAGTTAGATTTTGATGTTGAAAAATGTTGAATCTCTTCAGTTGGTCGACAATCTTCTGAACATCTTCCTTGTTCCACTTTAATCTTGAGGGTCCAGCTTCTTTTATGTAGGAAGGGTTGTAGTCTTCATCTGTAGCATGCATGTCCAACATGGCGCTTTTGTCATCTACAATTCTGCTCCATTCGTTGAATGTGAGGCACCATTGATCTCTTGCTCATTCTGATCTTGTTATTCTTACAAGACCACCGGCAAGTTTGCCAACTTTGTTGACGTGCTCTAAGTCTTGATCCATTGATAGCTGATTGAATGCATTATCATTCATGAACATCTGGTGAACATCAGGGTGGCTTGTTTCAAGGATCAAAATGTCAGCAAGATAAACTGCTCCCCAGTGAGTGTAGTTTGTGTGGTCATACTGAGCAAACCAAGGTAACATTGCTGCAAAGGACGATTATGTAGGTTCCAGTTTCCAGTTCTCTCTATGCACAGGAACTGCAACAAGATGGAGATCATTTTGATGTACATCACCCAAAATCTGGAAGTGGGTGGTTGTGTCTCTTGGAAGTTGTCCAACAGTGCTTTGACTCTGTTGCTGCTCACATCTCGTTCATTGTGAGCTTCCAAAGCTTCTACGACGTGGACCGATAATGTTTGGAGCTCATCTTCTACTTGGTGATCTTCAGCCCATACGGCCAGGGTGTTTTCCAAACAGCTTCATATGTTAGCTTGTGTGCACGAATAGCCCTGTTGTACTATTTGGCCTGCATGTTATTTTGATCTGTATTCTCTCCATAGACGGAACTCTCTGTCCACACCTCAGTAAGGCCAGAGTCTGCAAAGTGATTTCCAATGACACACATGAAATTCTTGACAATGTGGAACCCCCCAAGTCACAAGAATTTCGTTTTGCATTCATTACTGTTTGCCCACTGTATTTCCTTTGCCTTACAGTACAGCTGCTGGTCCAGAGTGATGACTGTGGACTGGCCAGGATTTATAATGTTGGAAATCCTCAGGCATCGCATCATAACTATCCTCAGCGTGTCGTACACGTGGGCCGGGACGTTGATGAGAGGCAAATATTCGATTGTGCAGAGCTCGTGTTTGTCTTGTGTTGTAACTTGGTTGGACCCAGTCGACGCTGGCACATCATCACTGTTGGAGCCATGGATGCGAGAGAGAATCCAGGCCATATCTCGGGCAGAAGCTTCGTCAGACACCTGATCATCTGGGGTAAACATCGTCTCATTCAAGGTGGCTGTGAATTTAGGATCTTGAGAAGATTGGCGAGTGACTTTCTCCAAATGATGAAGTTCGGGAGGGACCTTCAAGGACCTTGACTTTCCAAGAGGAAGTACTTCACCAAATCATTATGGTGTGGCATGATATATCTTTGCATCAATATATCTGACTATTGTATATAAATATGCACATAATTTTATCAAATATGTATAGTTTGGCATTATATTTGCAGGACATGTCACTGGTATCACTGGAGTCAAATATATCAAACTGCAGAAACATACCCACAGTAAAAGTCAAGATAAGTCTCATGATTTGAAAATTAACCGAGTTCAGCTTTGAATTTTTTTGTACATTTTTGTGAATGATTTGTATATAACTTTATCAAATCGTTATGGAATGGCTTATTACTTCTTGGACACTTTACTGGTATCGCTGCAATGATGTATGTCAAATTTCAGAGCCACAACTTCAGTACAATTGAAGTTATCACACATTTTCCAAGGTAATAATTTTTCTATTTGTCCAGCCATTTTGATTTTGGCATAAAAAATTAAAAAGGCCTAAATCAATGGGCATCCACCTGAAATGTGTTCAGTATGGGTCATATTAACTAGCTGACATGGAGGCCTGCTCTAACATTCTGTACCCCCTTAAGTGAAATGTGAACATTTTTCCACCAGTCTAATAAGACTTCTTCCATCCAGGGGGTTGTGATCATGATGATGACGTCATCGAGTGATCACGTGAGCAATACCTGACTGTATGAACATAAGAGAGAGAAAGATTAATATTCTTAATCTTTTGTTTGTTATTTTCATATATTGATCGCCCTACCTATAATTTTTTTGATAGCATTGTCTTCCATGACATTTAAGCTACGAAACTGTATGAAACATAAGATGATAAATGAATGCACTGCGATCTCATGTAAGGAATGAGAGAATATATTTAATATTAAGAATTTCAAGTTTATTCCACTGTATATAAATATTTTAGCATCAAGTTCACTGAAGTACATAATTCTTATATCATTATAATCCTTCAATCATTGGCTTGACGATGTTTAGTTATTAAATTGGGAAACACTCCTTTTCTGCAGGTAAAACTGAGGTGTAATGAAAGTTATGATTTTTGAAAGAGGTCGGGATGTACATAGACAATACTACTGTGAACTCTCTCGAGAGACTGAGAGTTTCCAGCCCTGTGACTGGCGCATCAACAGCCAATCAGGAGCGTCATAAGGGACGTCGCTGGGCATGAGAGGCATGCTTGATGTGAATCTATTATAGTATGTCCTCCGTTAAGGAATACCTTTCAGATATTAAGGGAAATGAGTTAACTTTAGAGAATATTGATGGTGAAGATAAAATATAGCGCTAAACTCCTGACATTTATTATCTATGCAGTTATTGTACTTGTTATGCCCTTGAACTCACCAAACTATGATAACATGAGCAGTAACCTTTAGCCAAGGACTTTCATTGACAACAGCCGGAGAACCTAGTCCTAAAGCCGAATGATTGTGTGAGGTGCTTGGTGGACAAGGGCAAGGTCTATGTAGTCCACCTGGATCAGGACAGTGGGAGAGGCAGGAGGTCCTCTAAAATCTACGTTTCGAAGGACAACAAACTGTGCTTTAGTTGCATGAAGGAGGAGCGTGTACCCTACAGTGCCCATGTGTTTGAAGTGAGTGCATTTTGTATCTTCAACTCGAATGGTCAAGCTTGTTTAAACAGACCTGTTTTATCATACATGCATACATAGTATAGAGAAACTAAATATATTAACCTCCTTGCCTTGTGAAAAACATAACCTCCACAATTTTCTACTCTCTTTCAATGTCAGTATGATGAGCTTATGCGACTTGCTGACAATTCTTTCGTGCAGACATTTTTGGAGTTGGGCACGGAAGCCTGTCCATCCCTCGGAAGGTTGTACATCCGCTTCTATTCGGACTCTCCTCTCGCCAGGCAGTTCTCTTTGCTGTGCAGCGGTGTTTTAGGTCCAGCCTACCTGAACTCCAAGTTCTTGAACGTCTTTCGGAAGGGGTGCAACTGGGCCTGGGTTCGATGTGGCGATTATGAAAACAACGATGGATCAGGAGGGAGAGAATTGGTGTCCGGACTGGGAGTGTCTGGGGGAAAACAGTCCGTGAGGCCCTGCTCAGCAGGAACCTTGGAGGGCTGGTTGGGGTGCGGTAAGGAGGTTGCCTCACAATTCATCATTTACCTGAAGGATAATAACAAGATGGTGAGCGACGAATGCTCGGGATTTGTCGAGGAAGGGTTCAACGTCTTGGAAGAGGCCGTGTCTCGTTCAAACATTGGTGATGTTCGTGTGGTTGATTGTGGCATAGTTCTAAACAGTTCGTTCTCATAGTGAATCCAGTTAATTTTCAATCAGTATAGAATAAATCTTGAAAGTTAAGGTGAATAATTTGAATATATTAAAAAACAGTTCCTTTTAATCACAAATGTATGTTGTAAGGTGCATTTTTCTTAAAAAAATAAAACATATATATATATTCTGTTAAACTTATTTCAAACTTTATCATTTAGAAGATATATTAAGCTGTAAATATATATATATATATATATATATATATATATATTATATATATATATATATAATACATATATAGATATCCCTCCAGGGCTTTATTTTTCTACAGCTATGTAATATCTTTTGCTAGAGAATATGTGAATAATTATCTGCGATATCTTCTGCTAAAAAATATGCAAATAATTATCAAGAAGAATTTTGAAATCCTGGGAACTTTGCCATCTTGTGGGTTTGACATCCCATTGATGGTTTCCTATAAGGATTGTAGGATTGCTTGTGCATCTACATAAGAAATATTTACTTTATTATCATGTCAGATATAAGAAGGAACTTCTCGCTTCTAAAGTGTTTTAGCTTTTCAGTATAGCATTGTGAAATTTTCAGTATATTTTATTTCTTACTAGCTGACCAGCCCGCACTGCCCAGGAAAACTCTGAATGACGACTGATAAACTCTCTCTCCTCCCAAACCTACTCTACTCCCACTCTCGCTTCCTTTCCCTCTTACTCTCTCTCTGTCTCTCTCACTGTCTCCCTTTCCTGCTAAGATAGTTGCTTCAGTTACATTGCCCAACATTTTTAACATATATTCATG
>NC_087215.1:47395518-47447931 GCF_015104395.2 Macrobrachium nipponense | reverse complement strand
ATATATTCATGACTTCTCACCCTATTCCTACTGGGGCTGAACTTGGACTTCAAGGGCACCGAGAGTGTCTCTGTTCACCCAGCTATATCAAAACTATGGATTAGACACTAATATACATAATTTTTGACATTTTATTTTTACCCCTTCTGACTACCCTTTCTATCGCTGCTGAACTTGGACTTAAAGGGCATTGGGAGTGTTACTGTTTACCTCAGCAACCTCAAAAGCTATTGATTAGACAGTAATATCAGTAGTTTTCAGTTATTTTTAGATGTCACCACCTTCCCACCTCCTTCTCCCCCCCCCCTTTCTATCAGGGTTAAACTTGAAGGGCATCAGGAGTGTCCTTATTCATCTTAGTGACCTCAAAAACTATGGGTTAAACACAAATATCTGTCTTTTTCGGTTATTTTTACAAGCACCCCTTCCCACACCCCCTCTCCCTGTTGGGGCTGAACTTGGACTTGTAGGGCATAGGGAGTGTTGCGATTTTATCACAGATTCGTTGCCCAGATGTTGAGGGCCGATGACAAGATAGTAAAGGACCAAGCAGCAGCTACACAGGGTAGGGTTGAACAGACAAGGTCAGCAATTTTCACAAATTTATAAAAAAAATAAACTATTCAAGTTGAAAAACAGACAATTCCCATATACTACAATTAGTTACAATTCCCGTAAGTGCAAATCTAATGCCAAAGGATTATTATAACGAGGATTCAGCCGCCATGCAGTCGGATAGCAAAAACTAAGTCCCCGAAGGGGGTAATCTTCATAAAATAGAAAACATTACAATTAATTCTTTTGCAAAAGGGTCCCTGATACAATAGCTAACACATCTAAAGCGATAATGACCTAGTCAATTCAAATACGAGACGGATGCACCACGATAAATCTAACTCAAGCACATATCTTTCAACTATTAACTGGCTCGATCAGAGGAGAGAGTTGCAATTACCTTACCTCACCATTCTGGAAACAGAATGTCCTTCTGATGTGGTGTTGGCCCACTTTATAACTTGGTGACGCCAAAACGCGGACTTTTTTTTATTGCGCATCTATGTATTATCATGAATTGAAAACGATAAATCTACATTGCAATCAAGGGTCGATTGAAGTTTCATTAATTAAATTCAATTTAAGGCATTCTCCCGGATTCGCTATAATTTCGTCGTTTTCGCCTTGGGCAGTTCTTTTGTTTCTTTTACTGAATACCTCGGATAAATTTTGATTAATTATTTACAAAAAGGTAATTTTGTCTTAGTTTAATTCATCCTCTAATTAATCTGGTTCACCGCAACCTTTTAGTTGCATTCATTATTTTTGTTACTCACGTATCCACATCACCAACCGATTGACGCTCTTCTTCTTGTTAAATAACCTGCGTTGTGGAAGGTTTGTCATTAAAATGGGGATCCTACCTTTTTCGCGACAGGGAGTGTCATTATTAATCTCAATGACCTTAAGAACTATGGATAAGACACTAATATTTGTCGTTTTCAGTTATTTTTATTTCCCCCCTTCTGCACCCCTCCCTTAAATATATATATATATATATATATATATATATTATATATATATATATATATATATATATATATATATATTCCCTTCGAACCCCAAAAATTTTTCTTCTCCAATTTTGTTGAGATTCGCAGCCTATGAAGGTTTCTGTATAATAACTGCGCATACCTTACGAGAAGGATCAAATGTAACCCGTTTCCGCCTTATGAAGCCTTTTATAGTGTCCAGATTTCTTGACATTGGGCTTCAATGCACAGATTATGGCAAGATTATCGAAATATACATGGCATATTTTCGACATCTGAATGATAATGAAACCGAGAAATCGCTAACATCATGAGATATATAAGATATCACTAATGAAAAATGAAATTCTAAGGAAAAAAAATTCTCATATACTGAGATGTTGCTGTTTACCTGCTGTAAATTTGTTTAGAGATGAATGAACTGTATTTACGATTGTGGAATAAATCACTACAAATAACCCAATTTCGACTAAGAAAGCAACCTGTAGTTTTTCCTCTGAAAAATTCATGGATAAGTAAAACTTCGAATGTTTAATTTTTTTTTTACTGAAATTACTCACATGAAAAATAATACAAGAGTGCAAATGCTAAAATGCTCTATTACAAGGAGTTACAAGGATTAGGATGTCTCAAAGACTTGTTAGTCCATCCGAGGAGACATCGTGTGCTCATTTATCTGTAGGAGCAGGTTTTACTGTGCATTCACAGTGTCCTAATGGTTTTGTCTAGCTTTCTTTTAAACTCTTCCACACTGTTGCCGTTTACAATTCCTGGTGGCAGCTTATTTCACGTGTCACATATTAGAGACCTAATAATTATATTTATGACCCAGTTTTGTTTTAATTAATTGTAAGTATAAGCCTCGATAGCTGTTGAGTTATTGAAGCCTTAATATAAATACATTATTTGGCATTTTCCAGTTGGGGTGGGGGGAGAATTGTTAAAGTCCAAATTCACCTTTAATTCTCTGATTCACCATCAGAATCATTCATTACCGATCTCTTTCTCTCTCTCAGTGCCAAATAATATCTTTACGTTAAGATTTCAATAGCTCAGCAACTGTGTGTGTGTGAGAGAGAGAGATCTGTAGTAAATGATTCTGATAGTGAATGAGAGAGTTAGTGGTAAATTAGGACTTTAACAAATTAGCTAATTCTCTCTCTCTCTCTCTCTCTCTCAGCTTTTGAGGTATTGAAGCCTTAATGTAAAGACATTATTTGGTATTTAACAGAGAGAGAGAGAGAGAGAGAGAGAGAGAGAGAGAGAGAGAGAGAGAGATATGTAATAAGTGATTCTGATGGTGAATAAGTAAATTAAAGGTATTTAAATTCTCCCCCACCCCGACCTTTCTCTCTGTTAAATGTAAAATAATGTCTTGACGTTAAGACTTCAGTAACTCAACTGTTGAGAGAGAGAGAGAGAGAGAGAGAGAGAGAGAGAGAGAGAGAGAGAATGGGGGAAGAATTTGAATAGAGAGAGAGAGAGAGAGAGAGAGAGAGAGAGAGAGAGAGAGAGAGAGAGAGAGAGAGAGAGAGAGAGAATGGGGGGAAGAATTTGAATAGCTCTGTTAAAGTCCAAATTTACCTTTAATTCTCTTATTCATCATCTGAATCATTATTACAGATCTCTCTCTCAGTTAAATGCCAAACAATGTCTTTATATTAAGGCCTCAGGAACTCAACAGCTATTGAGGCTTACATTTATTTAGTTAAATTAAAACTTAGTCATAAATGAAATTCTATGTTGTTAATGTAATTATTGATAAAACTTCTCAGTGAGTTATTAAAACCATATTAAGTTAAGCAAAAATAGCAAAATGTTGATTGCAATGAGTCTCCAGCATTAACTAATAGAGGGAAAATCGCAGTATTACTGAGGCCCAGTGTCCAAAATTCTGCACACTTCCCAGCAAGGCATTTCTTCAAATTGCAAATCACAGATTAAATGCGATTGTATGATCATTTCATCACTACAAAGATATAGAAAAAGAATTTCTAAAGGCATCTATTAGGTTCTAAGTTTAAAATATAGCTTGTATGATGAAGCAGTTTACAATTTATTTAAATATAAATCAATTTCCAATTAATAGAAGCCCACGTCAAGAATACTTGACACTCCAACTCCAACGAGAGCTGTCTCCATAACACCTATCAAAAATACATTGTGGTCCTGGTCGTACTCACTAATGTGTGAGGGATCTTCACTGAGAATTTTAAGCAGCTGTTGTATTAAATAGGACGTGATAGGTCATGAAATTTACCCTTAACTTCAGATGTTTCCAAGAAACGGAACTTCTGGTCACTTGGCGGTATGCTGACGCCATGTTTTCAGAGGTGAATGTCTAAAACTTCTATGGTGTGGAGCGTATGATCTCTCATAGAAGATGGAATATTTATATGCCATAACTACTGATTTTTTCAGCTGAGAGGATTGTTTATTAAGTGTCCAGTATTCTGGACACTTTACCTAGGGCTGGGTACGAAGGGGATATATATATATATATATATATATATATATATATATATATATATATATATATATATATATATATTGTCCACGAGGTTATCTTTATCTCTACATGTGTGTGTGTGTGTGTGTATGAACAAAATACTCTTAATCCCAAAACGCATTTAGGTCATCACCTGTGAAAAGAACCAACATCAGAGTAATCCTTTTTGACATAATTAAATTAAATGTTAGGAAAAATATATCAGTAACTATAGGGGTAACGAATATTTAAGTAACTAATTTTATATCACGAATTACTCATTCACACGGTCACACCGTGTTAATATGTATATAATCGCTGGCAACTCTTTCCATCTGGTTTAACGGTTCTCGACTTCCCCCTTGTCTAGGGGTTCCCCGGGACTATTCGGGTCTTCGAATAAAGGGAAATGAATTAGTGTCTACAGATCCGCTGAGGGTTGAGCTCGCACTCGCAGGCTGCAGCGACGGCGACGAACGAACAGTCTTATCAAGGGATCTGACTAGAGAAGTTGTGGTGGTAACTCTTCTTAATTGTGTCGTGTAAAACTTCGTGTGTTATGTGTTTGTCAGGGAGTTATCCCGTCATCGTTGTGAGATAGAAGTGGGAGTAACTTCGGAAGTGAATATCGAAGTTTGACGTAAGTTGTAAAGGAAACTAAATCTTAATTTTATACCTATTGTTTCTCGTGGTGAATCTCTACAAAATTCATTTATTGACAACTAAGACCCATGTGACATCCTGGTATAAATTTATGGAAGTTTACTGTTACAAAATGACGGTTATTTGAATGATATGCCAGTATCAACGTTATTTATCATTAGAGTAAGTTTGCTTAGACCCGGAGTGAGTCAGAATCGTTTGTTCTCTGTGACGTTGACTTTCGTTAGGAGCGGAATTTCAAGGCCGTAGAAAGGGAAAATGTGGGTCACTGGCGTCGTTGCTTCCCGGTCGATTTCGTATCGTTTCTCGAGGTTTCAGTCAGTCGCGTGTTCTTTTTTATTACGATACTTGATGTTATCGCGTGGTATTGAACGAAAGAATCTTGCTATTAGTGACGTATTTTCGAGGGTTTAATGCATGACTGTACCTACTATTGGAAGTTAACGCTCTCTCTCTCTCTCTCTCTCTCTCTCTCTCTCTCTCTCTCTCTCTCTCTCTCCGTGTGCAAATGCGAGTTAATTCGTGTACAAAAACTCATCCACGCGCTTCATAATAGCTTGTACCGAATTAATAAAATATACTGTAATGCAGGTTGCGTGTGTACATACTACTGTCAGTTCTTGAGTGAATGTTTGAACGTATTAAAATGAGTACCATCTAATTGATTGATTAATATTCCGAAATAAGAATAGATGAACATAAACTTATAGAGAAATAGATGAAATGGTAATTTGTATAACTTTGGTTTTGAAATGCTGCCTTTATATGCTGTTATGGTTGAAGAATACAGGAACAAAGCCGTTGATAAAGAATAAAGTTTAACAACGTTGAAATCTTATTGTTTATTATTTACTTTCCCTTTGTTTGTCTCGGAGCTAAGATGAAGCAGAGGTTTATTATTTACGTTGCCTTTGTGGTCTCGGGACTAAGAGATAAAGCAGAGCGAAAAATCGACAAAGAACTGTAAGATTTTTTATGCTGAGTTATTGAAATTGTGTATTTTTTCTTAAAATTTGCATGTCACCTTTTTAATTTTTTTTATTTCGGCTGTTATTTTTCAGTCTAGTTTTGCTCTGTGCTTTCCTTATGGCATAGTTTTTTTTTATAATCTTGCAAATTACATTTATAGGACCTTTTTCATTTTGGGTAATTGAACTAATGGTAATTTAAGGCCACAAGTTTTAAAGGAATCATGGGCTAATTGACTCGAAAGTTGCTACGTAAGTTTACCGCACATAGGGCCTATCCTTCACAGTGGCGGAAACCAGGTTATTATAGGACCTGGTGCAAATGATTTGAGTGGACCTCTATCTTGAAAAGCAAAATTAATTGCCATTACATGATTTAACAGTAACTAATGCTCATAAATAAACCAAAACACACTCATCTACATTTATACGATTTATGGGTGTGTCAGACTTGTCAGCCCTACCCGAAACTTTTGCTGGAGATTATAAAAGAAACAAAAAATGCTGGAGATTTAAAAAAAATTAAATCCAAGGCAAAATATCATTACTCTAATAACCTTCATCCAATAATTCTCAATATATTGCATTTTATACTAAGAACAAAGATGCATAATTTCATGAATAAATATACTAAAATTAAAGGAAAATATTTATATCCATATGACAAAATGGCTGTTTATAGCCTGTTTTAGTACATATTGCATGTATTTTATGAGCAGACTATGATAGAGTGATAACATTTTTGAACATCAGAGTGTGCTCGGGTATATGCACATGTTGCTGACTTAGCTTTCACAAGTAATTCACTTTTGGTTTATACTCATAGCAAGCCTTATGGACGACCTCATTCGTTTTAAAGCCAATAAGTGATTCTAGTGTCCCTTCAATATTAAGACTGGCTCTCTGAGAGGTGAAGTTCTTATTGACAACACTGAACACCCTTTTTCATCAGCGTTACTGTGAGTTACCTAAGGTCAGAACTAGCTTGGCAACCTTCCTGAAGAAATGATTATATTTACTGAACAATAAATTGCGAAGATTTTTATCTAAATGCGGGAAATCCGAGTACGCAATGCGGAATGGGGAGGTATTTTTCGAAACACGGGAGACTCCCTGCAAATGCGGGAATGGGGTGAGGGGGTTTGGTTGGTAGGTCTGGTGTGTATAGATACCTGTATATATGCATCTATATTGTATACACACACACACACACACACACACACACACATATACATATATATTTATATATATATATATATATATATATAGATATATATATATATATATATATATATATATATATATTGTGTGTGTGTGCGTGTGTTGAAATGCTAAAAAACTTACCAAAATATTAAAAGTCAACCTTTCTTACTTTCATCTCGGCGAAGGATTTTATTACTTCTAAGTTTGTGTTTCTTGCCATGCTATTTTCAATCGATATAATCGACAGTCCACTCAATCGTTCTTGAGCCTTTGGTCTTCTCAAATAAGTTTTGATCATTTTGAGCTTTGAAAAGGATCGTTCAACACTTGCGACTGTAACAGGGATGGTTAGAAATAAAGTGATTACCTACATTTAGGACTTCAAGAAAGCTTGAACCCATGACGCTGTTTTCATATATCAATATAGCATATAGTTTAGAAACTGTAGTAATGTTTTCAAGATGTGATCTGAAATGTTGGCGGAAAGACAACAACTGAGCTGGATACTGTAGAAATATCTTCCTTGTATATTTTATTTAAAGTTACTGCTCCGTTATATAGCTCATCATCGGATGCATTAAGTAAATTCTTGGGAAAGATTGTTTTGAAATTTTCAGCAACATGTCTTAGATCTTTACATCTTTGATTTAGTTAAGCGATCAGTATGTCCATGCAACCAAAAACACATTCATTTTGAAGTGGTACTCTGGATCCGGAAACCTTTCATCTGTAGTACATAATTCATCAAAATGTTTTTTGGCCCTTCTGATGCATTTGTGCTGAAACTTTGGCTCAACACCACATTTATTCGAGAGCTTCTCAGCTGCTTCTTTTACTTGTTCATAGCTGTCTCTCATTTGCGTTAGAGAGTCAACAGAGTCCTTCAGCAAATGAATTGCTTTGTCCAGCATCATCTGACTTTGCAATGCCTTAGGAAGTTCATTTATTGTTTCTAGTAATTTTGTTTGTGTGGCAACCAGGAATATAAACTCAAATTTTTCTATTTTCTTCAGTAGGCTACCTGTAGCATCTCATTCACTATGACTTTCACTAAGAAGACTTAGTTTGAGAGCTCTTATACAACATCTAAATAGCAAAATCTTAAAGCAACTAGTGAGTCATGTCGCGATGACCATCGAGTAGGATATAATCGTTTTTGTGTTACTTTCCCAGTAGCTTCTGAGACAAGCTAATTCTTTCGTTTTATACTGCGGCCAAAGAAATTTTAAAGCTCTACTATGATGATCATCATTATTATCATTTATATTTTCACTTTTTCTATTACCTAAACATATTTACAAGTATATTACCAAATCAATCTCTTAAGACATTATGGGCCCCCAATCACAGTGGGCCCTAGTGCATTGCCCCTCCTGCACCCCAAGTAGTTAAGCCACTGATCCTTCATTCAGACTCGAAAGGCGACTATGATTATATTCAGTTGATCAGACAAATCAATTCAAAGTGTGAAAGAAAGCAACAGCATCTTTGTTTACGAGTCCATTTTGTGATCAAGCAGTCACAAGTCACAGACAACTCTAAATGTGTCAATGCATTTTCAGAAAATCCATGTAGCATAGCAAGGACGAGATGATGTACTTTGAAGATAGAGAAGAGGCCGATGGCATGGAGGTGCTGCTGTCTTCCCCTAGGTTAGGTCGCACCGAAATCGATCTCATTCCCAGGATGGCTGCGATGAATCTTGCTGAATCCTTCCCGGTCCTCATCACGGTCAGTATGGGTTGTCTTGTGCGCAAAGCATTTTACACAAGTTTATGTGTAATCGCCGTGGACGGTAGAATTTTACCTTAACATTACCCGCCTTCATTGTGTGCTTAATGTAGTAGCTCACTGAGATTAAACTAATGTTTTGACCCATTCTTCGTATCCAGTTAGTAACCCGTTCAGCCCTTTCTACTCAAAGCATAGTACACAGCACTTATTATGCTAAGAGTTCATTCTAACAGCTTCAGCTGCTCTATATTATTGCTCAGAGGTCATAAACAAAGCTCTAACCTAGATATTCATCATACCATATGACTTCCATGGTATTGTTGGCCATATTAATTCTAGTTTTAGTTCACACATGTAGTAGTAGTTTATATCAATATTTTGCATGTTGTGTTTTGTTTTCCACCACAAATTATAGGTTGTAAAATCTGTTTTGATGGGATTGTCTAATACCAATTTGGTACAATTTATAATCTGAATTTTGTAGTGACAAATTCCATTTCTTGTCAAGTATAGTATAATTGTAAAGGAAAAAGAAAACTATTTACAATACTGTATATATTTACAAAGATCCAAGGCATGCCCCCCAACTGTACTTTTTTTAATACCACAGCTTACGATTGAGAAGGCAAACTTTATTGTTTACTCTGGTTTTCCCCCTTAACTTTTGATTTTCCCATTTAACCTGCCTTAACCGGTCCTTTTAATTGATAAAGGGAGAAACCTTCAGAGCAATAGGGCACCCACTGAAGTCACTTATTGGCGAAGGAAGAGTGTGTGCCATTCAGCACAGTGAGGGAGGAGCGCGGTATGCCAGAGTCTCTGTGTCTCCAGATCATAGCAAACTGTTTGTCCATCACCTACGAAAAGAAGCACCCCCGTCTGCAAACATATGTCTCGTCGAGGTAGGTTTTAGGTAGGTAGTATATACAATACAATGTAGGCACAGGGCTTGTGTAATATACGGTATACAATTCTAAGTCTTAGGGTGCTTATCACCCTTGGGCAAACCTTCTACTATAACCCTAATTAATGTATTGATTGCCTTGGTTTATGTATCAATAGAGTGGCTTGATCCTTATATACCTGTTTAAAGGACTGTTGTTCCTACACAATATACAAACCCTCGGTCCTTTACATGGATGGGAACTGCTTACGGCGAAGCTGGAATGCGGACGTCAAAACGCTCGAGCAAGGTTGTTAGGGAGTAACTACCGTGCGGTAGGAGGCGGCGAGACGCAGCACCTTCCCGGATGTAAAGTAAACATACATTCCACTTTGCTCTCTGCCGTTATGTGATGAAGACAAGTTTTCGTGAGCTCTAGCCCGACTGTCGTAAAACTTTTTTTTTTTTTCTCTGTAGGATCTTTTCTTTTATTATTTCTGAAATATATTTTGAATATACTAAATTTGATATTTTAATTACAAATCCACGACTTGTGAAAGCCTTGCAGACCGGCTTCCCCCAGTGTGAGTGTGTTCCCGGGTCAGCAGCCAAGGGTGTAACATTTGCCCCCATCACATCCTTCCCTTTGATAAGGGCGTGATTTTATAATTGTTATGATATGCTGCTCCTACCGCTTGCGCAGTCAGAGAGTTTGCCGGGAGGAAAACTTCGGAGTCTTCGCCCTTAGTTTTCTCTCCCCATATTCTTTCATTCTCTTTCATCCTCTTCGCTCACTTGTCGAACGAGGAGGGGGTGGGGGCCTGGTGTTGGCTATTGGGTGGCATTCTCAGGGGTCTCCGCTGCTTTGGAGGGCAGTTCCCTTCAGAATGAGAGGAGTCTTCTTTTAGTAATTTTAATTTTAATTTCTTCTTCAGGTTGACAGTGTAGCTTTAGTCTAGGACACAGCAGAAGATGGTTGGATATCTCACTGTTGGTTATCCTAACCTTCTGAGTGTAGTACCAGTGACACTAGTATGCCGTGGTACTGCCTCGTGCATGTGTGTGTGTGTATAGTTCCCCTGCTGTGCCATCTGTTAGATTGCTACTGTTGCCCTGACGACCAGTCGTTGGGCAGCTTCTGCTGTGCCTCTGCCTCTGCTATTGACGTTTTCAAATCAACATCCTGTAGAAAAAACTCTTCTGTGAAAGAAACGTCATCCTCCACTGCCCGTCCCTTCTTTTTCTGAGGTTCGAGTTGGTACCAGGAAACCGGATAGGCCCCCTTCGGCCAAAGAAAACGAAGGCTGTCTTTTCCCCCCTAAAGAAGTCCTTCTGCAGGATTTCTAAGGGCCTGCCTCCTCGATCTCTCATCAGCTCTTCCCAACCTGCAGGCTCGGGAACTGATTCAAATGTCCCTAGGTTTTGTGTTTCAGAAGCTGTGGGAGCGCAAGCTTCGGTTTGCATTCCCGTCATCAGTTCTAGAGGTTCTGCCTCTAGACTGGTGCTGTGTCGGGTGCTTGTGTTTCTAACAAATCGTGAGCATCCCAAGTTGCTGACAGATTCCTCTCCCCATCCCAATTCAGGCAGAGGCCAAGACATTCACGTGTCTATCTTACCAGCACTACCACTCTTTTGCATTCTCCTATGGGGTCCCGCGTTTTGGGTGCTCGCGAAGCGCTTGGATTCTTTGAAATCACAGCCACTCGGAATGAAAGAGAGAGGTAATTTCTGATGATTGTCTTTACGAGATTTGGGAGTCTCGTCGAGTGCTTGAATTCCTTAGAATTTCAGGTGTTTGGATTCCTTGGAATTGTGAGCACTCGGAAGTTGATAAAAGACTGCTCTTGAATATTGTTTTTATGAGATTCGGAAGTCTCGCCGAGCGCTTGAATTTCTTAGAACTTCGAGGGTTCGACAAGTGCTCAGATTTTTTTAATGGTGAGCGTTCAGCAGGTGCATTATCGACTGACCAGGATTTTATGGAATCTGGGGTGTTTTTCAATCACTATGGGGGAGTTCGTTCTCCAGTCTTGTTTAGCTACAGAATGAAGAAGTGTCGAGACACTTGGGCGTTTTGACACTAGCAGCACTTTTTTAAGTGCTTGGTCAGGTACCATCCTTGTCTTGGACCTTAGGGTCCGAGCACATAGGATAGCAGACATAGAATCCCTCTGAACTTTCTTCAAGAGGGGTTTCGGCCCCGAAGGAGACTAGTGCATAGGAGAGGAAAGCGATAGTTCTTAGCAGACTATTACCACCCATAGTCGTGTTAAGGTGATCTGCTTAGCTCACTCGATTCGGTTCGAGCTGCTTGGACCAACTGAATCGAGTGCTCGGCTCTGTCAGAGTAAACTTTCTGCTCTCCTTGGGTTGATGCTTTGCCATGGCATAAGCACCCTCCTTTCCTGTGCTGCAGTCATCACAAGTTGGTGATCACCCTCAATCTACCCCTCCTGCTAGTTCTTCTAGCAGGACAGGTAGGAATGACCTTTCCCCTTACCTGTTCTCTTAATCCTCTTGGTTATTCTGAGAGGCACAAGGCGGACAGAGAGAGTTCTGATTAGTTTGCTCTTTTTTGGAATTTGGCTACAAGGGTTAGTAACTTAAGATCAATCCTCGGATCGTCTTGTCATACACTCAAGTAGTCCAGAAAAGTTTCATTGGGTCCTGTCAGATCTCCCTTCTAGGGGAGAAAATTGGGAGTCATGCCTTTGGGAAACTCAAGAGTTTTTCCTTGGGATACGAATACCCTCGATTTTCATTTGGCAGAGATCTATGTGTTGATTTGTCTGCACAATGATCTCTGGAATAGGACTGCAACTCCCCCCTGTGAATACCTTCACTGCTCGAGGCCCTTGTTCTTCCAGGAGAGACAAGGGTTTTTGTAGGGGTGTCCATTCCTTGTTTGTGAGGAGTTCATTCAGAATTTTAGAACACCCAATCAAGCTCTCTTCTCTGTTATTGCGAAGGAAGCAATTTTTCTTTACTTTGGAGGGGGTCCTGTGCTGACTGCAGATGGTTCTATCTCTGCTTCATCTGGACTTGGGTCTGTTGCTGTTTTCCTTGTTGCGAACAATGTTCCTCTCGCAACAAGAGGACACCACAATGGTGTCTCTCCAGGCAGTCTCCTGACAGGATCTGTTATCCTTTACTCTCTGCAAGGCTTAACTTCCTTGAATGCATCATTTTTGAAGGAATTCTGTCTGATAGAGACTGTCCCAATTTGGAGTCGCTCTTCTACCCAACACCAGACAGCAACCTGAGGGCTATTCTGGTGCTAATTGAAGAAGGACTTTGTCCTTACCCTTTCTTTACCACAGTTTGTTTTGGGGTACACAGAGTACCACCATTCAAGACTATTGCATAGTACCGGGTCCATAAAGGTGGTATGCATGTACTACCAACCTTCCACTTCTCAGTTCCAGACCTCTTATGATTTGGTAATTTCGGTTTGAAGGGTTGGAAGCAAAACGAGCAGTATTGGAGGGCTCGGGAAGGTGGTACACACTGCCAGGCATATTATAAAGCAAAACAAACATTATTGTCGACTACCTAGATTCAGACATTTTGATATATACTGTGAATACAGTATATATGCACACATACATTCATATATATAGATGATAAAAAGTCTAGTATTGAACAAAATTGTAATCTCTCTCTGAAATAGATGAAAAAGTTACATGGCAACACTCACTCGTGGCGTTGAGTGTGGCGACTTGAGTGGAAGGGAAGTTAGGGTACATCATTTCACCTTACGCTTCTGGGCAGTAATCATCGAATGCATTATATGCTCTGATGCTGTTTACTACAATTATAAGTGAAAAATGGATGTAACCAAGAAACCATGTTGGTGTTTTTAGAAATAAAAGCGTGAAAAGTAAAAATCCTCTACACAAGTATAAAACCATTTGTATTTTTTTCTGTGCTGCTCTTCAGTCTTCTTTCTCTAGAGATACTTCAGAAAAAATTATGTGAAGAGGAATGATTATACTGGCCACGTAACGTATGACCCATTTACTTTATTTATTAAATTACTGAAAAAAATAGGTTTGGTAACAAACGGAATGTTTGTTTGGTCACGCTTCTCGGTAAAGATTCATAAGTCCCAAGTCGTCTTGACCCAGAGGAACAGTCCTTTACATGGTTATGCCTCTCTCTCTTCAGAGAATAGACCGATACTGTGGTAGTCAAGTGTTGTGACAGGGTGACTGCCTTGTCCCTTAGGTATTGGTCAAGACCTTTGGGTTATCATAACCATTTGACTCAACCTTATGGTCAGGCCAGACTTTCTTCAGTCCCCTAAGAAGTCCCAGGCTCCGAAGGACGATTGCAGAAACACCCAACCTTCTGTTTCTCTTCTAGGAAGGGGGCAGAAGGAAAGATTACGCTCGTAACGGGGGTTCATCTTTTGCTGGTATCTCGATGAAGGGTTGCTTGTCGAGTCTCTGGACTTGAACAGCAACATAACCGAGGCCTGGTAAGATGATATCATTCATGAAGTATCTGTTTCCTTCCTGGCGTCAGTCACCTTCCATCGAACTTCCACTTCTCCTGTGTTCCCTTTTCGGGAACAGCCAGTTTGGCTAAGAGCTAATCGTCTTCAGAGTCTTTTTGTTGCCATAGAAGCCTACCTTCAGGATAACTTTTCCTTTGCTCTCTTCATTAGAGAATGAAGGTGGTCTGCTAACAGCCTTTAATCTTTTCCTGTCTCGAATAATAAGGAGGGAATTAGGGTGGTGCTTGATCAACAGGAACCTTTTGAATATACTTGTATATTCTCTTCGCGACATATGTCTGGTAACAGATGCACTGACTTGAGTAATATGTGCATACCTGTAGGATGGTTGTCTTAACATCCTGAAACTCAAGGCAACCTTTTGGGCCCCCTAAGAGGTTTGGGATTTGATTTTGAGACACCCAGTGGTGTTGTTGAGTAACAACATCACAGTATTGGCATTTATCACCGAAGAAGAGGGTTTCATTTCCCTCCTATTTTGGTTAACATGCAGGTACTCTAGTGTAATTTTATGTACTGCACTCAATAGCTCTATCAGCCAGACATATTTCCACATGAAATACACTGGCTGGCTACTTGGCTTCTGGATTTGAGTGATGGGCAGAGCGTTGCTTTCTTCAGAGAGAGATTTTTAGTCGTAGTACTGTTTCTCCTCAATCGAGGTTTAACTACTGAGAGCAACCTCTCTGTCTTACCATTGAACAGACTCAGGCCGTATTTTTAAACTACCACCTTCCCTGTTCGATGAAGAGCCTGCTCGTGAAATCCCCTCGTGGAGCAGTATTTTAAAAACATAGGAGCAAGGTCTAAAGGAGAAGCGCTTTCATGAGGAGGGACGTGTGGGACGGTTGGTGCGCCGGAGGTGGTTAAATCCAAGAACATTTCATTTGGGAGAGAAAGGCAGCTATTCTTCTTCTGAACATGCACTTTTTACTTATATATATATATATAATATATATATATATATATATATATATATATATATATATATATATATATATAACATGGGGGGAAGAACCCCCAGTATTCATAAGGTAAGCGTGGACACGAAACGGAAGGCAGACCCCCACACCCATTACATACACAGGCTCTCTCTCTCTCTCTCTCCCGCAATCACCCCATCTCTCTCGCTCTCTCTCTCCAAGGAATCACCCTCTCTCTCTCTCTCTCTCTCCACCTCTTTCTCTCCATTCTAACAGGTAATGAAAATGAGAGAGTTGCATCATAACATAACGTTTATTTACAAGAATAACTAAATCAATTAACTAAGTAATCCAGTCTTACAGACTAACTTAAAAACAACTCATTGTCAAGTCACCCAAAAGTCCACACCTCTCCCTGGGAACTCTGTCCCACCGAAATCCAGATCCGTCTGTTCAAAGATACAGAACACATCTCGGTAAGTACACACACAAGTTTAAAGACAAAGTTAATAAAATGGAACATCTTACAAGATATCAAACAAGCCATCCCTCTTTGGCTAAAGTAAAGGTAACACTTACCCATTCCAACCGGAATATCACTCACTGATAAATAAAAAAACACTTTGGCATCTGCCATCATGGCTTCGCCTTCCTCCCCCGAATGTCTGTGCAAGTCTTCCCATAGACTTGGCTAGTGATACATTATGAATAGAAGAGGCGCACACGCACATACGAACACACAGTTCGATAGCGCCTCACGGTTCTAGCTGCATCTAGTTTCACAAAGGCACTTTGGGAAGAGTTCATAAACTGTCCCCGTACATTGACTTCCTGAATTAAGCACTTTTTAGCTCACGCCATCCCCTAGAATCTCATTGATCAGCTATTCTCAGGTCGTTACCCTCGCACTGTCCTCCACATTCCATAGGTTACAGAGAACGTACGAACAATATATTTATTAAATTAATCAAATCCCTATGTCTTACATATATATAAATATATAGATATATATATATATATATATATATATATATATATGTACCCCAAAACAAACTGTGGTAAAGAAAGGGTAAGGACAAAGTCCTTCTTCAATTAGCACCAGAATAGCCCTCAGGTTGATGTCTGGTGTTGGGTAGAAGAGCCACTCCAAATTGGGACAGTCTCTATCAGACAGAATTCCTTCAAGAATGATGCATTCAAGGAAGTTAAGCCTTGCAGAGAGTAAAGGATCACAGATCCTGTCAGGAGACTGCCTGGAGAGACACCATTGTGGTGTCCTCTTGTTGAGAGAGGAACATTGTTCGCAACAAGGTCAGAATAGCGAGTTGTTTCTCTCCCATTCAGTTGTGAAGACATGGTCCACATTCGGCCTCGTCTTTCACAGGAAGTAGTAGTTTTTCTCCCCAGTCGAGGTTCAACTACTGATGAGAAACTTCTCTCTGCCTTGCCATCACAGGGACCTCTGGTCTCTAGATGGCGTTTGGCTTTCATTTAGGGTTCCTATCTCGAGCTTTTCACACGTCCTTGAAAGAATCATCAGACAGATGTTGTCTCTCAAGACCACATATCGTCTTACTCTGACATTGGCGAAAAGGATAGATGATTTGCATGGACCTTCCTTAATATCACCCTTCAGAAGGTGGCTGTTGATATCTCGACTCCGTCTGAGATGTCGTAATGAACTCCGAAACATTCAGCATCTGTTGCCAGGTTTGAATCTTTCATGATCCCTTGTACCATATCATATACTTTTTAAACTGATGATTCAGATCAATCATTACTTTGTTGTGTAGGGTGCTACCGCTACTTTCCTTGAAGGCTCACTAAACTGGATGTTTGTTTGCAAACAGTCTTTAAACTGTTTGCAAACACTTTTCACCGTATATTTGTTTCCCATCCAGAATGGAAAACATTTAGTGTTTGTGTGTGTATATGTATATATACACTTGTATGTGTGATATATATATATATATATATATATATATATATATATATATATATATATATAACTATATATATATATATATATATATTATATATTATATATATATATATATATATATATATATCATACATACTACATACATTAGTCAATATATATATATGATATAGATATATATATATATATATATATATATATATATCTAATATAACATAAGATACAAGCTATCACATTACCGTGATTCATATACATATATCAAACTACAAATGTCCTTTAATATCTAATTCGCTCTACCTCAGAATTAATATATTTTCATATATGCTTAACCGAGGGGGAATTTATTAAGCGATAATAGAATTGGCGATCGACAGGCGCGAACCAGCGACCTTTCAATTCCAGGACTGGCAGTGAAGCCGTTTTTAAACCACCCCGACACCGCAAGAGATAATATAAGTTCATGCCGCCTCCCACGTGAAATACTCTTTCGCGCACAGGTATATTTTGTTTTGGAGACTGCATAAACCCATCTCGTTCTCGGTGGCGTGGTAGTGCTTTTGCCCGCACGTAGTCATTATATAAGTCTATCACATTACCGTAAGCAGATTTTGCTCTCATTCTCTCTCCCCCCACTTTTTAAACACATTTGAAAATTATCACTCAATTCACAAAGTAAATATAATGAATTAAGTATCTCTATAGATAGGCCTATGCTTGCTCGCTCTCTCTCTCTTCCAAGTTTCTCTCTCTCTCTCCACACTTTTGAAACACATTTGAAAAAAATATTATCACTCAATCTCTCAAAGTAAATATAATGAATCAAGTATTTCCATCGATAGACCTATATGCTTGCGCTCTCTCTCTCTCTCTCGCCATATTTCATTCTTTATTGTAATGTTCCTCACGATTTCCACAAGTACTGCCCAAGTTTTAAATAATTTTCTCTCATTTTTTAAGATCCGTCTTCAATTACGCATGAATTTTTACGTCAGTTTAGTGTAAAACATTACTTATAAGTAAGGTCTCACAGTAGGTTTTAAAAAATGATGATCAATATTCTACTCTGCAACTGGTGATGAACGTCACCTGTACAATCTGCCCGAGAACGCACAAAGTCAATGGTTTGGTCCATTCCTCGCATTTCGAAGAATATGTCGGACTGGAAGGTAGACACGGTCTCATCAGGACCACATTTATATCTTTCTACCTGTGGGTCTTTGCCCACAAGTCCTTGGAACCTTTTTTCCTTGGACCTGTGGTGGCTGCTCAACCAGTTGTTTTTTTACCCGACTCCTTTAAGAGGACAGATCATCATGTGCGGTTCTAGGGGTAAGAAGAATTCGAGAGTAACTGTCCTCTCCTTCTCCTCCTCCCACATCCTTCTACTTCTCTTTCTTTGGGCTGAGAATAGTACTCGAACATACACTTGCTGGGCTGGCATCTGAAGTGGTAAGTCTACACATCGAGCTTCCTTTCTATTTTTCTTATTGGAATCATAGGAGCAATCCCGCTCCTTCCTCTAGCAAGAGCGGAAGAAGAGACTAGGCATACGGTAGACTGGTAGACCCTTCTCTGATCTTTGCCTCAATGCCTAAGACCCCTAATATTCTTCCCAGCCTTTTTTTGTATGAGTTACGATTCCTCACTCATTCCAGGAGTCTGACTCCTGATCTCGCAGTTCTTATACTCTGATTAATTTGTCAGCGGAAGGGCATTCTTCCTCGCTCTTTTAACCAGGAGGAGTAGAGGAGAAGCCCAGGTGTGCAGAACTCCAGTCAGTTCAGGAGACTTACTCCCCTCCAACCTGAGCGTCTTCCTAATGTAAAGGACCGAGGGTTTGTATATTGTGTACACACAAATCACAATTTTTAAAAGTAAATTGTATTTTTCCTAACTATACAAAACCTGACGTCCTTAACATTTTAGGCCCACCTCATGCCACCCCTCAATCTGAAATCTGGGATGAAAAGCAAAGTGGAATGTTTACAACCAGGCAGGCGGGTCTCTATGCCTACTGGATGGTAGTTACTGCCTAAATCACCTTGTTCAAGAGTTTTAAATGGTGTGTTCCAGCTTCGCTACAAGCAATTCTAATAGAAAGAACCACAGGTTTGTATAGTTAATAAAAATATAATTTACTTTAAAAAATTGTGTTATTAACCATGGCCAGGTCCAAAGGTTATATGGGTCATGGTGTTTGTGATCCTGGTTAATGTATTCAATTAACCAGGTATACATCAAAGGTCAGCATAATAGGTGGGTCCTAATGACATGAATTTTTGGCTGTTTAATGTACCAGTTATCATGGTTTGTGTATTGAGTAAGACTGGTTAAGTCGAAGGTCGGGGCAGTTCTGTGGTTGAAATAATGGATTTTATATACATAGGGCCAAAGTAAAAACAATGACCTTAAACCTGCAACAGTAGTTATATAAATGACAAAGTTCTAGCAACCACAGTGGCTGTATAAATGACAAGGACCTAACAACCACAGTAGTTGTATAAATGTCAAGGACCTAACAACTACAGTGGTTGTATAAATGACTAAGGACCTAACAACCACAGTAGTTGTATAAATGTCAAGGACATAGCAACCACATTAGTTGTATAAATGACAAGGACCCAGTGGTTGTACGAGAATAAATGACAAGGACCTAGCAACTGCAGTGTCTGTATAAATGACTAAGGACCTAGCAACCACAGTATGCAGTTGTGTAAATGACAAGGAAATGACAAATGACCTAGCAACCACAGTATGTAGTTGTACAAATGACAAGGAAATAGCAACTACAGTACTTTTATAAATGGCAAGGACCTAGGGACGACAGTTGTTGTATAGATGACAGTGACCTAGCAGCCACAGTAGTTGTATAAATGACAAGGACTTAGCAACCACAATGGCTGTATAAAAAACAAAACCTTATGGTTACAGTTTGGAATATTTAATACTTAAGTGATGTTACTGATGATTTTATTAACAGAGGCCATATGATTAAAACATTATGTAAACAAAACATTCTCTCTCGACAGTACAAAGCCATTTTCCAAGCAATGGATTCGTCAACTAAACTGGCATTCCTGGAACTTGGGATGAATGGATCAAGCCTAGGAAAGTTACAGATCCGTCTGCTACAGGATGCTGGGGCATCAAAGCAATTCTGCCTACTTTGCTCTGCTGAGGTTGGTCCTTCTTACGCAAATACAAGGCTCCTAGATGTGTGGGAAAAGGACCTGGAGAAGGAGTATGTCACCTGTGGTGACTACGAGATGAACACTGGCCTGGGAGGAAGAGCTATTGTGTCAGGACTTGGTGACCAAGAGGAGTACAACAGGCCATGGCTTGCTGGAACTGTGTTTGGTTTTCTTCTCTGGAAAAGAGTTGCAGGACAGTTTTGTATTCTCACCAAAAACAACCCTGATATGGTGCTCAGTGCTCCATCTTTTGGCATGGTTGAGGAAGGCCTGAATATCTTGATTAATGCTATAAAGTTATGTAGCTGCATAAGAGATATATTCATTATTGACTGTGGAATGGTGTTGCCTTCCCATGGTGACAAATGCTCTGTTTTTTCGCTCTAAGAAAATAAAGTGTATATAACTGGTTTCCTTTGTGTTTTTTATATCTCATTTAAGTTATTCAGGTTGACAATGACATGTTAAATGCTACTTGAAAAAGTCATAAAAATGTTTAAGAAACAATTTCTACAGGAAGACCTGTTCTTGCATGGCTTACTTCCAAAAAACAATTCATATAAAATACACAAGGTACTGTACTTCTTCTTAACAAGAGAATGGCACTAAGGTCACTTCATGTCACAGAAGCAACTGTAAGAATAAAAGAAAAATGCTCTGCTTTAGTATTATAAACTATGGACAGATTGAACCATGAAGGTTGTGGTTGTACATCATGCAAGATTGAGCCATGAAGGTTGTAGTACATCATGCAAAGTTAATTTGAATTTTGGCTATATGTTGAAAATGAGGTTAACAACATTATTTACACAATATTAATTACCTGGAGTAAAGTTTGCTTGTGCCAAAGATTCAGGAAGGTAAATATGTAAAGTAAATACAACAAGCTTAATTCTAAGCTAGCATGGATGCAACTTGGTCCTGCTTGTATGACCTTTTCCTGGGTATCCGTCCATAGCTTTTCAAAGACCTTTTACCTAATTTTTTCTTGCATGATCATAAACCATACTCACTGATCTCTTAAGTGCACCTAAAAATGCATTTATTGATTTCATAGTAAACCTGATAATTCAATTATGATTCCACAGTGTCCAAAAAATTATCCATTGATCCTCAAATTCAACTGAAAATGCATTCAGTGCACATGAAAACAGTCACTGATTCCCTAATGTACCTGAAAAGAACATTTACTTATATCCTAATTACATGTAACTATAAAACACCATTGATATATTCATCTGAAAAGCACATTAAATCTTATGGTTTAGGTTGTGATTGGAAATAGCTCAAGGTCTACACAATGAATTGCCATGCTCTACGTTTCTTATATATACAGTACATTAGTTTGTTGTAGGGTTGCAGCTAGAAAAAAAATGCCATCTCCAGCTTTCAGTACTTCATTTTTTACTTCAGAGATTCGTCATCTACATAAGAATACTTTTGGTGCTTGTAAATTAGGTTTTATGAGTAAAGTAATAAGAATTCTTACAGCCATTTAAATTCTTTAATTAACTCATTTGAAGGAAGGAATTTATAATTTGCCAAAAACTCCAACCTAAACAGTGCCTACAAGGGGACTTTCTTTGATGCACATAAAATTATTTATTGGGTCTTGCAAGCAAAGAAAAGGTTGTCTTTTGGGTATTAGTAATGAAGAAACTGAAAATATTCTTTCAACCTGACTTACCTTATTATTGTACTTTTTTTATTAATAGTTGAAGCTTGCATAAAACTGGTTTTGATGTAGGAAAAACCTATTTTTGGTAGCTGCTGTTAGTCGTCAAAGGAGTTACACTTTCATGGTGCCCCCAGGACTCCATAAAATAGACCAACCAATTACAAAAAATTCTTTTATAGTTGGTCTTGGCCAGAATAGTGCTCGTTGGCAGTGACAAAAGATAAAAGACTCAGGATAGGAGGGCTCCATCACCTGTCATACAATGATTACCTAGGCTCTATGTCTTACTCACACAGATGTGATAACAACATAAGTCGGCGCCATCTTCATTACACTTTGGTCTGCCCAAGAGTTCACTAGTCCCCAGTTTATGATTCAGAAATCAGGTGTGACTGTGCATTTTTTGCACCTACTTCACACAAGTCAAGCTAAGTAGGCAGTCCCCAGTATTTATGGCGCTTGTCTGCTGCCGATTTTCAATTATCAGCACCAATAAGAGTACTAGTGGCGGCGATACATAACCTAATAGAGGCGCCATTAACTGGTTATCGATGCCGAAAAAAGGCCCGATTTTCGGTTATCAAGCAGTTGGAATGGAACCTCCGCAGATAACCGGGACTGCCTACTTAGTTTTAGGATCCAGTGAAAAGTTTGTTTATTAAAATTTAATGGGTAGGCTTATATTTGTTTAAATTTGGAGCCAGTAAGCCTCTTGGAAGCCGAGAAGTTAGGAGTGTATCACTATGCTATACTGCAGTTGCCATGCTGTTTGTTCTTGTTTAACACAGTGAGCATTAGCATTAAGACCATAATATTTGACAATACGTATTGTTATTGAAACTTGTTATACAATGCTCTTTTAACACCGAGAGATAATTTGAAGTTGCTGAAAAGGTGAATTGGGGTAGCCTAATTTCTTGTTTACAAAACAGCCATGATTGTAGTTCCCAATTGTGCATGACTTATGAGCCTTTAAATAATTGTTCCTTTTATAGAGCAATCATGTATGGAGGGGACCAAGATAGGGTCCACCCAATCCCATCTGAAGTGTCTGTATCTTCTAGGGGTAGTGATATATGCTCGACTAATACATATACTGCCAGGCAGCGGTGATACAACTGCCTTAGCTCATCAGTTCATGCAGGCTTCCCTATACTGCCTTGTTTCAATAAGTTCATGTAGGCTTCCCTGATAGGAAATTCTGCTTGCTTTACTTTCTATACTTCCAGGCAGTGGTGATAAAACTTCCTTGGCTCCTCAGTTTATGCAGGCTTCCCTGATAAGAAAATTCTGCTTGCAGTAACTTTATTTTAGAGTTCTGGAATGAAATAATGAACAGTACCAAGGATGACCCCAAGAGAGAGTAACTCCTTTGAGGAGTTGCTTGCCATCCATGATTCCCAAGAGGATTTCAGGTGCCCCGGATATGGAATTGGGTAAGATATGTAAAAATTTCTCATTCTTTAAACTAGAATATAGAGGCTGCACAGTCTGCCAAGGAAGAGATAGAATTCTCACAAAAAATCATAGGGCATGGGACAGGATAATAAAAAACCTAAGCCCAAAATGAACATGAATCAGTTGTCCAGATTCCCCATTGAAATCAGAATGGATAATAAGAGACACCTTAATCACTCTCCGAGCTTAGAGTGGTAACAATTGAGACCAGGTCAGACAACAAAAGCTGAACTTGGAATGTAGTACGGTCACCAATATCTGCCCCTGAGAAAGGTACTTTTGACCCTTGGCAAGACACCTCGGTGTGCATCCATTCACCAGATGGAAAATACCTCATTAATACAACTCTAGGAGCTTTTAAGTCCTGTGTGCACTCGTATGTCACCTCACTTTGACTCGTGATACGCTGTAGGATTTATTAAGAGGCAGCATGTCAGGGTTCACAGTTGTTTGGCCACCATACTGAATCAACGATGGCAGCCATTTTTGGATTGGTGCTAAATAGCACAGTTGCATAGTTCTACAATTGTAGGCATGCTATATCTTGTTTGAAAGGAAACTGTGATGCTGAATAAAATTCTATCAGAATTTAAGGCCTAAAATGAATCTACAAGAAAAAATGCAAATCTTTCGACACATATATTGAATAACAAAATGGCATCCATTTTGGGTCCTGGCTTATGATATTACAGAAATAGAGTACAGGCAGTCCCTGGTTATCGGCGGGGGTTCTGTTCCCAGGGGTGTGCCGATAAGTGAAAACAGCCATTGACCAAAACTTGGTGCCATTAACCGGTTATCAGCGCCATAAGCACCATATGGCGCGCCATAATCAGCCTTATGGCACCATAAGCACCCTTATGGCACCATAAGCATCCTCATGGCGCACCATAAGAACCTTTAAGGTGCCAATAACCAGAACTCGGCCTGTTATGGCGCCATTAATCTCCGATTTTATGACACTAGACAAGCCCCATAAAACCGGATCGCTGATAACCGGTGACTGCCTTAATACGGTAATGGTCACTTTGTAAGAAATTTGATATTATTTTAGAACTGAAGGGCTAACATGGGTTTCTAAAGACAAATTAGAAATTTTATGCACTGTATTCCTGTGGTCTGATAATTTTTTTTGAAACATCAAAATACCAAAGTATTTTCTCATAACATTTAACTCCTATTTTTACAAAAGTAACATGTAACTCCATTCATATACTTCATCCCTAATAGTAATACAAATAGGATAATGAACACTTATTTAATGTGAGTCAAGGTACATGCTGGTGTCATTGATGTTCACAGGCCGTTCATGGCTGTTCTAGATTCAGCAAATTTTTGCATAATGAATTGGCTTCACATTTGCAAAAATGGCAACATGCAATTTCCCTCTGTCACATGAGCAAATTTTGACAGGACATACTCCATATCAAACTGATGATGTTTTGTATGATAACCCAGTGAGTGCTTGGATTGCAGGCAATACATACGAAATCTGAGTCCAAGGTCCTAACTGTAAGAATGGTGAGGGGAACACTTGAGGCTACTTAACGAATATTGTTTACAAATCCGAGAGGGTACATGTGTGCTCTTGACAGAAGGAAGTAAAACACTAACTACATAAACATTGTCTGAACAGAAGGTAAATACAAGTATGTAAACTAAAACAAATTACTCCAATGGTCTAGTTGATACAAATCACCAGTGAGATAAGGCACTCAAAATAAACATAAATAAACAAGCAGTTAACACTCATACAATCTCTACACTAACCAAGTCGTGAACCGGAACTATACTTCTAGATTGACTGTGGCCAGATAATTAGGGTTCCTCAAAGTCAAGTTCCTCAATTTAATATATATAATGGTGTATTGCAGACACAAATATGTACATCAGTGTCTGGATATGCAATGATAATGTTATTAAATCTCCCAACTTTGACAGCATCATTACCATGAAGCCTTATACGACTGTCTGCTTCCTCATGACAGCATGTAAGTAGTCGCTCAGCTCTGATTGATCCATTTATGATACTGAAACTTTGTTTCACCGTCTTTATGTGAGCCACCCAAGAAGAGACATTTGTCAGTAATGTTTTCCCTGACCCATTGAATGAAATCACGTTGAAATTCAACCTAGTTCTCCTAGAGGGCTCTAACCTTTTCCATCTCAATGGGTAAAGGCTGATCCAAATTAGATATGTACGTTACTACACCAGCTTTCTTTCGTCGATCATGCTGACTGCCTGTAATACTCAAATCCTTTTACAAATCAAATACAGTGTCAATGCTACTGCACGTTTTTGAATGGATTGAAACGAATTCCACAGATTTTGTGCAAAGTCTGTATGTTTTCAATTTTATCTGCTTCATTGGTAATTTCCTGGTATGCACCATGAAATCTATGATAATGCTGCCATGATACACAGTTGATGATAGTTATGATGGTCTTTCCTTAAGAAGTAATTTCTTAAGCTCAGTAGCAAAATCAGCCTTTTATTTATTTGTGTGAATCCTTCCTTTGTTAAGCAGGAGGAGATTGGCATTATTTCAGATCTTAAAGTTTGAAAATCAAAGTTTCTTAAGTGCGCATAGTCGATGACTCACGTGAACTTGAGTCTCTTTATTTAAGTTTCCATTAATCTGGGCTGGTGGAGGTTTGATGGTCTTACTTGTTTTTGGGATGGAATAAAAGTTTTGCAGGTTTCGTCTCAAAATGAGATGAGTAAAATTACAATGTTTAAAATTAAATTGTATTTTTCCTATTTATACAAACTTGAGGTCCTTTACATTAGGAAAAATAGAAGGAAGCTCGATGTGTAGACTTACCTCATCAGGCGCCAGTCCAGCGAGTGTAGGTTTGAGTCCGGTAATTCTTCAGAAGCAGTCCGCACTGGATATTAAAATAAATAATCACCTACATGGAAAGAGCATGTGAAAAGCAATATAAAAAGCATAGTCATTATATGAGAGATTGAACGGGGTGGAATTAAATGAGCTTGATAAGTTTTTACCTCGAATTTTTCCTAAGTCGGGAGAGGTGTTTCCTCTACGGTAATGTTTACTTTTAATGAGCCCTCTAACTTATTTTCTTACGCAAAACAACCAGAAAGGAGTGCTTTGCAGCAATAATAATAATTAGGAGCACCTACTGATTCGCGGGCCCACTCGACCGCCGACCGGAATCGGCGGAAGAACACCAAAGCCAATATGGCGGCGATACCAAAACAACAACAAACAAAGTAAGGAGCGACTAAATATCGGCGACCATCGATTTGTGTGTGCTGTCAGTAAGGCCGTAGCGGAACGGCGCTTCGCGCCTTATCCGCAAATTTAAAGATTCTTGGCAAGCACGGCATGTACGGCAAGAGGTAATGTTGCGCTGCGCGCGCTACCCACAGGGTTTACAGTAAGGCTACTTACCGTGGCAGATAGATTTGGGTGTCGCATCGCTTACGCCGACGTCCTTTCGTCACTACAGAGCGATCACACCCTAAGGCGTTCCTGTTGTAGTCGATCCGACAAATAGCTCCACAACACTCGCAGTTTTTTTGGCTGAAGAATTAAATTATGTCTCTGAGCATATTCAATCACAACTTCTTTACCACCACCACTAGACAAATAATGATAAAATTCACCGTAACCCACATTGCACTGCAAACAATCGGTAGGAAATCGAAGGTCTCTGTCAAAATTAATGCCAGAAGGGCCAGCCACTACCTCTGCCATAGCTACAGGAAGACAAAATGCCGGTTTTTGCTTCATTTTTCGAGTATTCAGTCAAACAAGGATACCAGTGGACACTGGACAGCTAACTTTATTACTCCCGCTGAAATGTAGTGAAACTTAGTTTTCGACTAAAGTCGTTCGTAATTGGTTATGAAACCCATGACGTCATAACGATGTCACACCTCTCAGCCAATAATGAGTAACTGGAACTGCTTTTGTTTCCGTAAGAAAGTAAGTTAGAGGGCTCATTAAAAGTAAACATTACCGTAGAGGAAACACCTCTCCCGACTTAGGAAAAATTCGAGGTAAAAACTTATCAAGCTCATTTAATTCCACCCCGTTCAATCTCTCATATAATGACTATACTTTTTATATTGCTTTTCACATGCTCTTTCCATGTAGGTGATTATTTATTTTAATATCCAGTGCGGATTGCTTCTGAAGAATTACCTTGAGTCCTATTCTCATTCCGAAGGAAGAGAAGTAGAAGGATGCCGAAGGAGGAGGAGAGGCCAGTCACTCTCGAATCTTTCTATTTCTAGAACCGCACACCTTAGGCGTGATGCAACTTTTTCTCTTAAAAGAGGTGGGTAAGGAAACATAACTTGTTGAACATCCACCACAGGTTCAAAGAAAAGGTCCCAAGGACTGTGGGCAAATACCTGAAGGAACAAAGATATAAATGTGGTCCTAATGAGACCATATCTATCTTCCAGTCTGACATATTCTTCGGAATGCGAGGAAAGGACTAAGCCACTAGCACCGTGTGCTCTCAAGGAAAGTGTACAGGTGACGTTGATGCCAGCTGTAGAGAACCTTTCGATTCCGCAAAGCTAGGAGAAAGCCGTGTCCTTAGACACTTCTCCCTTGGCGAGTCAGCACTGGAGAAGGGTTTGTTAAGGATGTCAAGTCTTCCGAAGGTACGAAAACCGATGTCTGGTCGATTCGTAGTCAGTTAATATGTCCCCGGTCAATTCGTTGTTAGGCAATTCGTCGTTGGGCAATTCGTCCCCAAGTCAATTAGTCGTTGGTCAATTTGTAGCTTCTTCATACTCATGCCTATTTAGGCTAGAGCAACAACTTAAGAAGGAAAAGTAAATATTGAAAATATGCTTGAACCGTTAATTGTTGAGGGTTGCTTAAACGGAAATACTTATTTAAGGCTCTAAGAGTAGTTATCCTTATTTCTTCTTCTCTTTTTAAGATAATCCTTTAGTTTGTAAACTGTAATGAGTCGGTAAAAAGTTTATTCATAGCCTTTTCAAGCTTATATAAAAATATATAAAACTCAAGTGAGTTTAAAGTTTAATGAATTTTTTGTGTGGTGTAGGGCCTATATATACTAGGTACATCGTTGGTGTGTTTGTCAAACATGTTAATAATTACCTGTATTCTACGGCATTAAAATTAAGTTAATGCTACTACAAATAAATTTGGTAATTTGTTTGACTTATTCCAAATATATTTTAAGATTTCATAGGCGTATAGACTTATTACTGTCTCAACATCATAACTGTTCAAAACTTTGTTTTTAATATTGCATTTTGGGGAGACAGAGGGTTACAACAAAAATACTAAAAAGATAACAAAATAATATTTATTTTTACCTGACAACAAATATTTGAATTTTAAATTTGTTTTCAATCAAATTGATAATCAACTTACTAAATACGAAAAAAATCAAATCAATGGACAAGTTACAATAAAAGCACTAAAAAACAGTTTGTTGTATTACGTATTTAATTTTAAAAATTTCAGATTGTGTGCAATTGCTTTTAGAAAAGTAATTATTTGGTTTGGAGCATATTTTTCCATGACATTTTTACACGCAGGTTCGTGTCTGTATTTTTTCTTTTGGCTTGGCTTTTCTCCTTGGATAAATTTTTGCAATTTGGCATTGGCAAACCTCTCCTCACCTTTAAGCACATCGATGAGGTTCCAAATATTTGGCTGACTTATATCCACTGTGTCTTTCAGTGCGTTATGGTAGGCTTCTAAACTATTTGTAGTACGAGCAATCCCAGACATACATCGATCCCAAACATTTCACATAGTTAACGAAAAATGGTGGTTGAAGGCGTCGCGGTCGCCTCCTTTCTCCTCTTCTTCTGGGTGGTCCTATATAATCATTTTCAAAATAGGATATGATTGACTGGGAAATATCATCATCATCTACAAGTTGTTCATATCCATCCACATCATCATCTACCGGTAAGAAGGCAAGGGCAACAAAAAAGCGCATTTTTAGGCTAAATCTGTCATCTTCATGATATCTGCATTTCATTCCTTCTTGCACAACATGCTTGTACACATTTAATCCTAAGTGAAACAAGCAGCAAGCCAAATTTGATGCAGGAAACGATTCCAGAAATCCATTATGGGCTGCTTTTTCAATATCCATAATCATATTATCAGGACCCTCATTCTGCAGTAATTCATTTATTTTGGCAAAAAGTCTACTATATGTGTTTTGACTTTTGTCCGAGAGCAAAGCGAACAATCGTGGGACATTAAAAGTATCAATAAGTATCAATCTGAATGTGCACTATACATCGCTGAAAAAATATACTAGAGCAGCATTTAAATGTCCCACCTACCGCCCAATTCTTGTACCTCTTCAAATGTCTAAGTGTTTCGTCACTTGCAAATATTAGCATTTGTCTTACATCTATTACGCTGTCATACTGTAGAAATTTTTCATCAATGTCAAGGTAAGAGTATTCAATGGGAATGGAGAACCCAAAATTTGTAAGTAGGGTGGCAGGATAATTGGAATCAGCTTGCCTCCACCATCTGAGGTATTTGCGACAATGTACAGTCGTTTAACTTATCAACTTCACTAGCGATAATTGAGCGAGGTGCATTTCGAGATGAAATTGACTTTTCTTTAATATTTGAAGCGTGATTATGAATCCCAATCTTCTTAAGCACTATATAGTTTTCATTTGTATGAAGTCTCGCCTTGCACGCACGTTTTTCACACCTCCAGTACATCTTCAGTTCATCAGCATTCTCCATATTTTTTGTGTATATATAATTCTCTTGATCAACTACTTTGTGTTTCCTTTCTCTGAAGTTGTAATCTTGCGGGTAGCCATGTTGATGGGTGGGCTTATTCTGTAGAACTAATTCGATCTGAGTAAAACTTTTAATTTTGAACTGTCTAAAATGGAAAAATAATTTAAAACTGTCCAAAGACAATTTTAGTCCTAGAGTAATAGTTCCACACTTTCTTTCGAAAATTGCATTTGAAAGAGAGGGGTAATGAAGAAGAAGAAAAAATGAAACTGTTGAACGACCATTTTTGTTTCTAAAGTGTCTTATTTCCGTGTCTTGGGGACGAATTGCCCAACGACTAATTAACTTAGGGACGAATTGCCCAACGACGAATTGACTTGGGGACGAATGGACCGGGATAAATTAACTTACGACAAATTAATCGGGGGCAAATTGTCCTAGCACCCGAAAACACGGTAATAAGACAAAGTAATGATTGATCTGGATCATCAATTACAAAGTCCAAGGCAAAGGGAATCTCAAAGGACTCGAACCTGTCAACAGAAGCTGAACGATTTGGAGTTCATTATGACATTCGAGACGGAGTCGAGACACTGATACCCGTGTTTTGAAGGGTGATATTGAAGACGATCATGCGAATCATCTATCCCCTTCGCTAGTGGCGGAGAGAGACAAGATGCATCTTGCTGAACAAAAATCTGTTTGATGATTCTCATAAAGACGTGTGCACCCTAAACAAGAGTTAAGTGCCGTATAGAGACCAGAGGTCCCTGTGATGACAAGACAGAAAGAAGTTTCTCATCAGTAGTTCAGTGTTCCCCCTGTATTCTCGGAGGATGTGTACCAGATGTCCCCAAGAATAGCTAGAATCTGCGAATAGTTGAAACCCCCATAATAAAAACGCTTGAAACTACCCATTTTGTTAGTTAAAACTCAAGAAGAACCATCTAGAAATGTTTATACTTGGCTTTTTAATAGTTTTATTATAAAAAGTGCTTTTATGATGAAACTGTTAAAAAAACAGAAGAGGATGCTTTCTTTGGAGACGAAGATGGAGCTCATTAAAAAATATGAAGCTGGTATGCGATTGAGTGTGATCGCCAAGGAATACAGCCGAAATCTGTCAACAATAGGCACCATCCTTAAGCAGAAGGATATCATCAAAGCAGCTACACCTTCCAAGGGCGTGACTATTTTGTCCAGCAAGAGGAGCCACGTGCACAATGAGATGGAAAGGCTGCTTCTTGTCTGGATAAAAGACAAAGAAATCGCTGGCGATACGATAACGGAGACGGCAATCTGCCACAAGGCCAGCGCTATTTTCGGCGATTTGATTGCCCAGGCTGAAGACGACGGAGGAGACGGGACATCGACGCCAACCCCAGAGTTCAAGGCTTCTCATGGTGGTTAGAAAAATTCCGTAAACGGACTGGCATCCCTTTGGTGGTGCGGCATGGGGAGGCGGCCAGCTCGGACACAAAAGCGGCCGAAGCCTTTATTAAGACGTTCGATGAGATGACGATCAACGAAGGCTACAGTTCTCAGCAAGTCTTCATGTGATGAGACTGGCCTTGTTTGGAAAAAAATGCCTCGTCCGACGTTCATCATGCAGTAAGAGAAGAACCTACCTCGAGCCTTCAAGGCCCACAAAGTGCTTAAGGAGAAGCTTCCAGTGATGTGGAGGGCTAATGCGAAAGCCTGGGTAACAAGACTTTTGTTCACCGAGTGGGTAAATCTGTTTCGGCCCGACAGAGAAGAAATTCTTGGAAGAGAAGCGCCTCCCTCTGAAATGTCTGCTGGTGTTGGACAATGCCCCTGCTCACCCTCCTGGCCTCGAGGAAGATATCTTAGTGGAGTATTCGTTTATCAAGGTTCTTTGTCTTCCGCCTAACACCACCCCTCTCCTCCAGCCCATGGACCAGCAAGTGATATCGAACTTCAAGAAGCTGTATACGAAACATCTTTTCAACAGATGTTTTGACATCACCGATACCACAAACCTCACCTTGCGTGAATTTTGGAAGGAGCATTTCGATGTTGTGTATGCATCCGACTCATCGACCAAGCTTGGCAGGAGGTTTCGAGGCGAACCTTGAATTCTTTGTGGAGGCAACTCTGGCCTGATGCCGTATCCGCCCGAGACTTCGAGGGATTCGACGTGGGCGAAGCTGGTGCTGCAGATTCAAGAACAGTTGACGATCCTGAAACTGTTTCGCAACCAGATCTTGACGAGATCGTTGCACTCAGCAAGTCCATGGGGCTGGTCGTTGACGAGGATGACATCAATGACCTTCTCGAGGAGCACCAAGAGGAGCTTATGACGGATGACCTGAAGGAGTTGGAGGCCATGCAACATAACGTCGTCGTTCAAGAAGAGTTCTTTAGCAGCCGCGAGGAGGAGGACGACAACGCTATGACAACGGCAGAAATTAAGGATGCTCTAGCTGCTTTTCATAAGGTGCAATCATTCGTAGAAGAGGCACCCCGAAAAGGCTTACACAGGTCGTATGCTTGCACAGTTCGATGACGTTTGCCTGAGTCGTTTCAGGAACATTGTCAAAAGCAGGCAGAAGCAATCTTCCTTGGATAGTTATTTTTTTAAAGAGGCCTTTAGTAGGAGTAAGCAAAAAGGAAGAACCAAGTGATACTACGAAAAAAACAGAAAGTTGAAAGTGGTGAAGAAATTGAAATTTTGTATAAAAAGTAAAAAAAAAAATGTAAAAAAAAAAAAGACAAAAAAAATTTTAATTTCAAGTTCTTTGTAAAGCTAAGTGTTACAGTTTTGTTAATGTGTTTCGTAAAGTTTAGTTTATGTTTTCCTGACTTTTTTTATGTGTTTCGTAGTTAAGTGTACGTACTATAAGAAGTTTTCTGCCGTTTGTCCTCCTTCTCTGTCGCCACTTTCGGAGATAGCCTCACTCAAAAGGTAAGCTTCCACATTTTACTACATACGTACATATGTACGTACAGTATTTCTTGTATACCATGTACACTAATACACTTTATTTACAGGTACATACATATTAGTACTACTAGTACGTATTAAGTTAGGTACTGAATGGTCCAAATTGTTGTAGTATTTCATTGTTTATAGGTCAATTTAGCTTTATTATGAAATTTATTGGGGTGTTTTTGGAAGGCTTGGAACGGATTAGCCTTTTTACATGTAAAATGCGGTTCAAGATACGAAAAACTCATGATACGAAGGCCACCTTGGAACAGATTAATTTCGTATCTCGAGGTACCACTGTACTTCTCCTGAAGGATAGCTACTACCCAGTCTCGGCTATGTCTTATCAAGTCCAGAGACTCGACAGCCAACTCTTCTTTCAAGCACCAACAGTAGGAGAACGCTTGTATGAGCATTCTTCTGTGTATTGGAATTCTCTCTGTCCGCCTTACACCTCTCAGAACAACTGAGGGGGTCAAGAGAACAGGTAAGGAGAAAGCGCATTCCTACCTGTCCTGTTAGAAGAACCAGCAGGAGAGGTAGATCATAAGCAATCATCACTTGTGATAACTGCTGCACAGGAAAGGAAGGTGCTCATGCGATGGCAAAGCACCAACCTGAGTAGAGCAAAAGTTCTCCCATACAAGGCTGAGCGCTTGATTTGGCTGAACCGAGTGAACTGAGCAGTTCACGTAACGCGACTATGAGTGGTGCTTGTCTGCCAAGAACTATTGCTTTCCTCGAATATGCACTAATCTCCTTTGAGGCCAAAGCCCATAGAGAAGAAAGTTCAATAGAGATTGTTTCTTGTATCCTTCATGCTCGGACCTTAAGGTCCACGACACAAGGATTGAACCTGACTGAGCACTTAAAAAGTGCTGGCATACAGTGTCAAAACACCTAAGTCTTCTGGCACTCATATTATTGTGTTCCTAACCGGACTGGAGAGCGAACTCCCTAGTAATGGTTGAGAAACACCCAAGATTTTGCAAAATCCTGTGCAGTCAATATAACACCAGCCAAGCGATCTTGATTCTAAAAGATCTGAGCACTCAATGAGCTCTCGAAGTTCCAAGGAAGTCTAGTGCTTGGTGAGACACCCGAATCTCATAAAAATGAGAGTGGGCTATATTGACTTCAGAGCGCTCTCGATTCCAAGGAATTTGATCACTCAGAAGGCACCAGAAATTCCAAAGAATTCAAGTGCTTGGCGAGACTCCTTAATGTTGTAAGAACAAACATCGGGAGTGTCTTCTCTCGCCTGAGTGCTTGCAATTCCAAGAGTCCGAGATTCTCTCACTTCTCCAGGTGCTTGGTTGAGACCAAGACACCAGGTGCTCATTCAAAGGCTGAGCGTGCCCCTGAGACTCCTAGAACACAAAACTCCAGAGGATGGGAAGAGTCAAGGGAGGATCCTGCCTCCTCGAAAATAGACAGTCCCTTAAGGGAATCTCCTTGCTACTTCTCCAGGAGCTCCGCTGAGACCAAGGCACCACGAAGTTCTTGGTCAGAGACTAAAGCATCAGACTGGGCTCTGGCTGATCAATTACTGGTGTAATACTGGCAAGGAGAGCCGGGACAATTGCATGTCCTGGCTCTTTCTCTCGCCCTGCCCCTGAACTGGGATGGTGAGAGGTCTTTCCGACATAGTTCAGGATACTCAAGACTCCATAGAAAATAGAGTACTCAAGAGACCTCGGCCAGGCTGAGACTCCGACACAGTACCAGTCTTAGAAGGGGACTTCAAAGAACTGGGTGTGGGAGCGCAAACCGAAGTCTGTGTGCCCGATAGCCCCCAAAAGCGCAAGACCCTGTGAGGTATAGTGCAATTTGGTTCCTGAGCTCAAAGACCAGGAAGAGCCAACGAGAGAACCCACTGCCTCCTCAAAAGGAGGCAGCCCCTTATAAAACAACGAAGGAACTTTTTAGGGTGGGGAAGAAGCAGCCTTATTCTTCCTACACCAATGAGCTTTGGAAGAAGGGGAGAAAGCAGCAGAAGACAAAGGCGAGGATAAGTTTGAAGAGTGTGTTCATCTCACAGGACTTCCTCCTCGAACTACTTTCCAACATCTACAGGAGTTGCAACAGGAGTGACCAGGGCAGCTGGGGTAGGAGAACATACAGCAGCAGCCTGCCTACAATAATTACAAGAACATCAGTAAGAGCAACAGAAGCAACCAGGCCAGCTGGGGCAGGAGGCACAGCAGGAGCTGACCTGTGAATGGGCACCAGGGAAACAAGAGCAATGAAGACAGGAGGCAAACAGGAGTAGGTAGACTACAGACACAAGGCAGTGCCACAGCATACAAGAGTGTCAAAGTTGAAAATTCTAAGGGAAAGGAAAACCAACAATGACAATTCAGTCATCTACTGATGCACCTACTTTGCTCGTTGTCAAAATGAAGAAAAAAGCAAAAATAGCTATCAATAGAAAAGGACTCCTCTCGCTCGGCTGGTAATTGCCCTTCGAAGCGAGAGGAAACCCTTATAAAGAGTTGCCCAACCACCAACAAGCAAGCTCTCTTCGAAGAGGAGGGATCCCTCCAGAAGGAGTGAACGCTAAGGAAAGAATACTGGGAGATAGATACAAAAACAAAGGGGCAGCTACCTAGGGCACCATCAGAAGCAAAACACCTCCGACGAAGCTCGGCAACTCCCCTCTAAAGTTTCCTCCAAGAAAACTCTCCACCAGTGCAAGCGGCAAGAGCAACAACCAAAAATAATCATAAAATAATCTGTCGTGGCCTTATAAGCAGAAGCAGAGTGTGTGAGGAAGTGATAGGTGGCAAATGTTACGTCCTTGGCTGCTGGCTCCAAGACACACACGTACTGGGGGAAGGGGGCCCGCAAGGTTATCACGAATTGTGCGTTTGTACAGTATATCGATAAATATCGAACACAGTGCTATATTCAATACATATATTAAAAAAAGTGGTAAAAGAAAAGACCTCGCAGGGAAAATTGAGTTTAACAACAGTCAGGCAAGAGCTAACGGAAAATGGAATTATTTTATAAAATGAAATTTTATTGCATACTTACCAAACAATTATACAGCTGTAGGTTCCCTACAATAGATTCAAAACTTCTGCGGTGGTGCCTTCATCGCTGATGTAGGTGACGTCATCTCCCTTCACTTGAGGGAGCTACAGGTACAACTGCCCAGGTAACATCAATTCGTTCTGCCCAGCCATTCACCTGTGGGGAGAAGGGAGGGCTTTGATTAACAATTGTTTGGTAAGTATGCAATAAAATTTCATTTTATAATAAAAATTCCATTTTTATTGTAGTGTCTTACCGAACAAATATACAGCTGATTACCCATTGCAAGGATGGGGGGCTGTGGATGTAAGCTTAATTAAAAAATAACATATGATTCTTGAAAAAAGACCCAAAAGCACTGTTAGTGTCAGTTGTACCTTACCTTGCAAGACACCTACTGCAGGAGAATAGCTGCCCCTATCTGGCCGGTGGCTCAATCTTTTAACGTAGTAGAAGGCTTGGAGTATGACCAATGAGTGCCTCTATATAGAGTGGAATATCCTTGTAGTCATGGTGTTCGCCGCTGACTCAACAAAGATACAACAAAATATTGCCCTTGCCCTGGGCTAAGACCAGAAAAAACCAACATGAAAACACAACTGTCACCTACACTGAATTAAAAACCTTTACCCACCAAAAACTAAAACTAAAATGACTGGTGAGTACTCCAGGTACACTGTACCCCCAGACTTCCCTTCAACTCGTCAAGCTGGATACAAGGTGAAACATAGGCTAACAGAGGGAGCAACCCCCTATGTCATTTCCCCCAATATGCCAGCTACCGAAAGTGGACTGAGAGACTTACAATCTTCAAATACTGTCTCAATTTATTTCAAGTAATATGTAGAGAACACAGCTTTAGACCTCCAAAAGGCACTTTGGAGTATAGCAGATAGTGACAAGTTGTGTCGAAAAACGAGGGAAGTCACTAACGATCAAACTTCGTGCTCTTTCACTCTCAGTAAAGGAAATACTGCGTCGTTAGCAGTGAGTGTGTTTCGACAATTAATTCTCTCAGAAAAAAGGAGATAGCGTTTTTTGAGAGAGGGTGAGATGAATTTTTAATAGAGCACCACAAACGATTCGACTGACCTCTAATTTTCTCCGTTCTATGGAGGTAATATCATAACCCTTTCGGGACTGTGACGTCATAAAGATGATGCTTCCCGTGACGTATATACGTCGTCATAACTCCATAGCACAATAAGGAAGCTCGTAGTGTTGGGCTGTGTCTCCTATTGGTTTTTGCAGGCGTGGGTAGGCTGTATGTACTAACACATACTAAGCTCCTCCTACTTTTTTTTCCAGCCTATCGTGAACATTCTTGGCTATGACGTCACAGGCTCCTCATAAGTTGATGCACAGTCATGGTTGTGTTCACACAAGTTTTTTCATGATTTTTTTTGTTTTCTGTGGTGATTTTCTGTTTTATTTGATTTTTACCGTAAAACCATGAGTGAGAACAGTGATATCTCTTCCGAGGAATATGTTCTTTCTGAGGAAGAGTATGATAGTGGTGACGAGCTCTCAAGTGATGAAATAAGTGAAATAAGTGATAATGACGTGGAAGAACAAGAGGTAAATGGTTGGTTTACATAATGTTACCAACATATTAGAGGATCATCGGCCAACAATGTAGCCAGACTTTCGTGACGTTTTTTCAGGGGTAAATAGAGCACTTGGGGATGCACTTTTCCTTACGCCCGGGGATGCACTTTTCCTTACGCCCAGGGATGCACTTTTCCTTACGTCTGGGGATGCATATACTAATTTTTTTTTTCTTATGATAACATGATGAAAACTCTTTGTTCGTGGGCTAATGAAAGAGCTGCATTACTTTTTCAAGAAAATCCCCAGAAAAAAGGGAAAATTCATGGGTTGATATGGCGAGAACTAAAAGTAAATGTTGTATATAGTATAGTATATGTGTGTATACATATACATACACATGTGTGTATATATGACTTCACATTCATTTCCATTAATATATAAAGCAGAATAGATGTTAGTAAAACGTTTTTTTTCAGGGTTAAACAGACTCTAGGGTGAGTTGGGAAAATGTGGGATGCAGCATCTAGCCGATTATGCGTCATGCGGTACTGAAGGAGTTAATGCCCACACGGGACATAAGTGCCTTTCTTCTTCTTCCTGGCCTATCAAGTCTGTCAGGTTCTTGAGGACGAAGTTACGTGGCCAAGGAGTAGAGGGGTTCTCGTTTTTCACGAGAAAATTGAGCTCCACGAAGCAAACTGCGTTGCCTTTAGAAAATCCCACCTTTTTGTCCATCACGTGTAGCTCGCTAACTCGTCTAGCTGATGCTGCAACTAAAAATAATGTCTTCTTGGTGAGATTCCTAATAGAAGAAGAAAGTAACAGCTCAAAGGGAGGACCCGAAAGCCATTTAAGTACTATATCGAGATTCCATGCTATCGAGTCCTTTGACGATTTGGAAGTCTCGAACGATTTAATTAGATCGGAAAGATCAGTATTCGTGGATAGGTCTAATCCTCTGTGTTTAAAAACTGAAGCCAGCATCGCTCTGTATCCCCTAATAGTCGAAGGCACTAAATGCTTAACGTCCCTTAAGAAGAGAAGGAAATCTGCAATTTTGTTCTCAGATGTTTCAGAAGAAGAGACTTCAGTTTGTTGACACCATTTTCGAAACACTCCCCATTTAGACTGGTATAGTCTGTTATAAGAATCTCTTCAGCAGTTTGCGATAGCTTCTGCAGCTCGTTTCGAAAAACCTTTCGCTCTGACGAGACTCCTGACAGTCTGAATCCAGTCAGTGCCAGAGCGGATAATCCTTTGTGGAATCTTGTGAAGTGCGGTTGTTTGAGTAGACATCTTTTTAAAGGAAGAAGCCTGGGGAAATCTATGAGCAAGTCGAGGAGATCTGGGAACCATTCCTTCCAAGGCCAGAATGGAGCGACTAGTGTCAGTGAAACTTTTTCGTGAAATGACAATTTGTTCAGCACCTGTCTTATCAGGCCGAATGGGGGAAAGGCATACGTATCCAGGCCCGACCAGTCTAGTAACATTGCGTCAACTGACCGTGCAAGAGGGTCCGGGACTGGAGAGCAGAACAGCAGAAGGCAGTTGTTCCTCGAAGTTGCAAATAGGTCTATCATCAGCTTTCCCCAAAGCTTCCATAGGTCTAGGCAGACCTTGGCATCGAGAGTCCATTCCAATGGCAGTACTTGGTGACGTCGACTTAGTTCGTCCGCCAATATGTTCATTTTCCCTTGAACAAAATCCAGGGATCAACGAAACTTGAAATTTTTCTGCCCACAGAAGCAGATCTTTTGCAAGGTTGGAGAGGGTGAAGGAACGTGTTCCCCTTGTTTCCTGATGTAGGAAAGTGCTGTGGAGTTGTCTCCATGAATTGCTACCACCTGTCCTGTCACGGGATGAGAGAACGCCTTAAGTCCCAGGTACACTGCTAATAGCTCCTTCACGTTGATATGAAGAGAGCGCTGAGTTTCCGACCATTTCCTTGACGCTTCGTTCTTCCAGAACAGGGCTCCCCAACCTGCGTCAGATGTGTCTCAAAAGAACTGAAGTGTTGGTTAGAGCGAACACAGTGAAAGACCCTCTACCAGTCTTGGTTTTGTTGGTTTTGAAAGCCACCACGTTTAGTCCTCCTTGATTTCATCTGTAATCAAGAATACTGTCGAGTCCGGTTGGGTCTTCCTGCACCATGATGCCTACAGGAAGAATTGTAGGGGCCTCATGTGCAGCCTTCCGAGTTAGATGAACTTTTCCACCAAAGCTAGTGCTCCTAACAGACTGGTCCAATGGTTGGTGGAACAGGACTTGCACAACTGGACTCTCTTTGGTGATAGAAATGTCCGAAAAACTCGAGAGTTCAGGGTCATCCCCAAATAGAGAATGCTCTGAGTTGGAATTACCTGAGATTTCTCCTCGTTTATAAGAAGACCTAACGAGTGAGTTCATGAAAGAGTCTTCTTGAGATCCTTCATACACTGACTTTCCGAAGAGGAGTGGAGAAGCCAGTCGTCTAGGTAGAGTGACACTCTGATGCCCAGGAGGTGTAACCACTTCCCCAGGGAAGTCAGCACTTGCGTAAATACTTGCAGCGCCGTCGAGAGGCCGAAGCAAAGAGCTCGAAACTGGTAGGTCTTGCCCATGAATACAAACCGAAGGTATTTCCTGGAGTCCTGGTGAATTAAGATGTGGAAGTATGCGTCCTTCATTTCCAGGGATACCATCCAATCCCCTTGGCGAAGGGATTCCAACACTGAACGAGTCGTTTCCATATTGAATTTGGTCTTCTGAACGAACAAGTTCAGTGCGCTTACATCCAATTTACATCCAATACGGGCCTCCAACCCCATGATGACCTGGGGACTACAAATAGACGGTTGTAAAATCCCGGGGATGGTCTGTCACTTATCTCCTCTTTGACTGCCTTCTGCACAAGTCTCTATCTCTCGAGTTAAGGCTACAAATTTCTCTGAGCCTGGAGAGTAGGTGGGTAATGCGATGGGAACATTGGATAGAGGCGGAGTGTCTCTGAGAGGAATAGCGTAACTAAACCAGAGAACTTGGATCACCCAGGGCTCTGCCCCTCTGCAACTCCATTCCTCCCAGAAGAGGCTCAGTCTGCCCCCTACCGAAGCAAGAAGGATCACAAAAGTGCAGACTTCTGAGGTGAAGCAACTCCTCTCAAAAGAAAAGAACACCACCGCTGGCTTTTCTTGAGAGTTTCGAATGCAAAACAAGAGGCCAGCCCATCGCAACCATCCCGAACTGGTTTGTCAGCACACGACAAAACGTCCTCTATTTTCGTAGCGAGGGCTCCGATCGTCCAGTCCAAGAAGCTCATAATCTCCAAAATCTTGAAAACATTCTTTACCAAATGATCCAATTCGGGTGACGTAAAGAAAATTTGTGCTGCTGCAAACGTGGACCTCCTATTTGCATCTACCAGGCCAGAGAAGTCCCCCTGGGAGGATGCAGATACTCCCATGGAGGGGGCTTCTCCAGTTAAGTAAAACCTATACCTCTTCTTAATCAGTTCTAACGGAGGATAGGTGAAAGTTGTCCAGAAGATAGAGTAAAAGCTTAGAATAGCACGAAAGAGGAATAGAGTCTGCTTCTAAGTCCTCCTCGTCATCCGAAGAGATAGGCGACAAAGAGGGTTCTGGATTTGACTCATTGTTCTTCAGCCATTGTTTGCTTTCTTTTAATCCAGTTCATCAGCTCCTGCAATTGTCGACGTAGAGGAACTAAATTCTTGTCTTCTTGAGTTGAAGTCGTAGCAACTGGAGTTGTGGACTTAGACACGGTAGACACCAGAGATCTCGCGCTAGTCGTAGTAGCTGTCGCATGCAAAGTCGAAGGTAAACTTTCGACAGCTTCATGAGTCGAAGATCTTGAGGGACTCAGAATCGGTCGTTTCACAATCGAGTTGAAGGCAGCTGGCGCTGTCGTGAGAATCCGAGGCAAAGTCAATGTAGCTATGTTACATGACAGGCGAAGGTTGTCTACTTCTCTGTTCCTTTTCACAGGGGGTGGAGAGAACACCTCTTCAGTCAAATGTCTCTTCAATGGACGTGAGGCTGAAGAATCACGCCACTTACGACATCTAACTGGCGACGAATCACTCGACTCTGTCTTTAACTGATTACTGAACGACACACCTTTCCAATGGTGTTTAGTCGAATCCTGCCGTCGCACCACAGGATCGATGGAGGAAGCGACTGTCTGTGGGCAAACCCTGACAGTCTCCCTTGGACCTCCGGTATGTTTTCTCCCTGAGGCGGGGGAGCGGGACCTTTGTCTAGGAGAACTATTGGGACAAACAGCCACCCCCACAGATTCCACTGCACTGACACTTTTCACTTCACTAGAAGTCTTTTCCAAGAAAGATTTTACACATAAACCTAACTGCATAACAGTATTAGCTAATACATCAAATTTCTTTTCAAATTTAGACTCGAGGCTGGCATTGGTGTTGGGAGAAACTCCACGGGAAGTTGGCAAGGGAGTTACAGGTGATGTGAAGGAGTAGGAGGACTCAAGATCGGAGACATAATAAGAGGAGAAGAAGAAGGGATAGGAGTAGGTGCTTCGATAGAAGCAGCAGAAGAAGCTATACTAGTCTTACTTTCAGCTCTGAGCGCTGCTTTCCTCTTCCTATCCTCAATTATTTTGCCCGAGTGAGAAGCAAAAACTTTCCACTGTTGTTCACTCCAATCCTTGCATTCATCACAAAACAAAAACTTTCCACTGTTGTTCACTCCAATCCTTGCATTCATCACAAGTAGACTCTCTAGAGCACTCAAAACCCCTACACTTAATGCACTTAGTGTGCAAATCATATATTGGTTTAACTAAAGTAGTTTTGCACCCTCTGGCACAAAACCTAACTCCTGAAGGACTAGAGTCCAACATGATGGCAAAGCCACAAAAATGCAGAAAAGAAATTCAGCTAACTAGCTTCAATCCCACAAAACACGAAGTTGAATACTTCACCGATATTGGTAACTATACTTCCCAACAAATGAAGAAAATGTCTACACTGACCACCGATGTTCACCAGAAGTTGGCAGAGAACGAATTGATGTTACCTGGGCAGTTGTACCTGTAGCTCCCTCGAGTGGAAGGATATGACGTCACCTACATCAGCGATGGCGGTGCCACCACGGAAGTTTTGAATCTATTGTCTGCCATTCGCAGGGAACCTACAGCTGTATAATTGTTCTGTAAGACACCGCAATAAAAATGTCTGCTTTGCATGACGGCCGAAAGCAAAGCGGAATGTTTACACCCGGGCAGTTGGGTCTTCCCGCCTACCTAACGGTAGTTACTGCCTAACCTGTCTGTTCAAGAGTTTTAAAAGCCATGTTCCAGCTTCGCGATATGCAATTCCTAATGTAAAGGACCGAGGGTTTGTATACTGTGTAGGAACAAATTGTTTTCTAATAGTCTCACCTAAGGCAAAGCAGTTTAAAAGGAAATCTGTCAACTGCATTAATTTTGGTGCAAGTTGAAATATTGAGTAATCCAGTTGGCTTGTCAATATCACAGGGATTTCCACGCTGCAATATGTATCCCATCATGGAGGCAACATACTGTGCACCTGTTTCTGTCATAGATTATGAAAATTCATGATGAAGAGTGTACTTGTCATCCTCATCCATTTCACATGCTTCATACAAGAACTTTCTGTGCTTGGCCATGATGAGCTTTATTACAGTCCATCTACGAACAGTCTCTTTTCTGCATGTGAAACCTATTATCCCAGAGTGACTTTTGGCTGGCTTGCTGTACTTTTCCAACGGTTTGGTCAGTTGGTATAGCACTTCCTTTTCAAACAAAATCTCTTACAACAGTCACATTTCAAGAATGCTGCATGAATATCTGGGAATTTCTGAGGGAGAGCCAAGCAGTCTTCATTATAGAGTGGTAGCAATCTTTTGTAGTTGATCCTATCAAATGCAAAGCACATTGGTATTGCATGACACACAGATAACAAATGCATGCCAATTCCCTTCATGAAAGGACCTGGTTAAATCTTGCAAGACTGGCACTATTTCATTATGGAATTTGTTCCAATAGAGGAACAACTAGCTCGTTTTGCAGCCACGCAATTTGAACTCTTCAAATGCTTGTTCAAACACAGTATGCTGGCTCAAGCCCATATCCCAAGTTGTGTGAATGAGCTCTTGATTTTCTGTTAGGTTTTCAAGCAGTGACTGAAGCTTTCCAATTGTTTCCTAGAGCTCTGTAAAAAAAACTCCAATATGAATAATCTGCGTGAAAGCTGTACTGAGATAGGGCTTCTGCTATGAAGGACATTCCTCTTTTCTCTGTGGCGTAGTTCCATCTGCTGCTTTGCTAAATGGCCAGCTACTAAAGAGTAATTATTTTCTTTATCAGGCGTGAATGAGTTAGGCAAACTGCCCCGTCTACCAAAATGTCCTTTAATTAACAGTTGTTGACATTCCTTTTCATCAGGAAGGACTAGAAACCTTTGGAATTCCCAGAAACCTTTAGAATTCATCTCTGAGAATGTGGGCTTCCTCTTTTCTTGCACAGTACAGAGTTTTATGGAGAAGAAAAAGGAGACGAAAAGCTTCAAAGAACCTGCAGACTGTCTTGAAGCCGTCAGAAGCCTCTGGATTTCTCTGAAGCCTTCAGAATTCTCAGAAGCCTCTGTAATTCCCATACCCATACCCATGTGTGTACTATACCCATACCAGGGGGAGGGGGAAGGGGAAATGGGAAGGGCTAAGGGGTGGGGGAGGGGAAGGGAAGGGACACATACAGAAAGGGAGCCAAGGAAAATAACATACTAGAAACAGGAGATGAGGGACTTTACCCATACCATACCAATACCCATACCCATATCTTTACCATACCCATATCTGTACCATACCCATATGTACCTGTACACATATCTACAACCTCTTTAAAATTGATGTTGCCATTTACAGTATAGGCTCCAATTTTCCCTTGCTGCCAGTTCTCAAAAACCTGAACAGGAAGTGAATCATCGAGTGAATGAACACAAGAACAGGTGACATATAACTAACCACATGTGAAGATGTTTTTCTTTGAGCTTTGTTGATGGTCATGGCATATACTAACATCAATCAAAATTGTCTGTGGCAAAGATTAAAAGGCACATTAACATCGTCTTATGTAATGAGTGCAGAAACCTTGGTTAATATCCATTACCACCAGTCTAGTGCCATTGCAATGGCCTTTGGCCAAGAACAGATTGAGAATAAGCATACCAACTACACCTTTCTTCAAGTTCAGTGCATGTTGGGGCAGCCCAAGGTATCTAGAGAAAGAGGTAGCGTCATCCCCACTGAGCACTGTGGTAACACAAACCAAAATATAATTTTTACCTGTTTGCTTTTGAAGTTTCCCTATAATAAAAATGGCTTTGCAAGCTTAAAGGAAAGTTTAGATTTTTTCTTGCACTCTTGATACCGATACTGACAATGATTAAAAGAGAAAAAAGAAAAATGCAAGCCGTAATTGAAAACTACATCTCTGACCTGATTGGCTAGCTATGAGTGATGTTACTAAGCTCCTCCCCATTTATACCATGCTCGCCATCTTTCAGTAGTCAAAGTGGGAAAGTGGTCTTTTTAACTATGTTGACATTTGAACATTCTAAATTATGGTGTCTTGTACCACATAAATCAGAGATGCATATGGATTTTGATAAATTTTCATTGCTTTCCAAGAAATATTTCCGCAGGTGACCTTATATCGGTAGTATCACGTCTTCATCTGATTAGCAGATGAGTTTCCATCAGTCAGGCTTAGAGTAATTACATATGCTTTATGTCAATTACAGTTACAATTTTAATTACCAGCACTATTATCAAAGTTCAATTACAACCTAAATTAATATTACGTAAATGGAAATAATTATAATTACAATTACCTTAAAATGTGTAATTAATTACATTTCAACACACAGCCTTGGTGTAAAGGGGGCATGGTTTAGGCAGGCAGGAGATGCCAACTAGTCAATTTCCTTTGCTCCAGATGCAACCACCTTTCTTCCAGTACCCACCTTGGGGTAGCCCAACCAAGTTAACAGTGTTCAAGAATTCTAGAGAATGCCCATTGTATTTAAACGTATTCTTGTTTGTTTGTTTGTTTGTGTGGTTTGGAAGTTACATAAAGCTGTTGGTCCCGTTGCTGAATAACCACTGGTTCCATGCAACGTAAAAACACCATACAAACGAACAAACAAACAAACGAACATATTCTTGAAGATGTCTTCACCACTCAAGGATCCTTTGGAGCAGTCTTCCTGGAGAAATGCCCATCTTAATGCTTAGAGACTCCAGTATCCTGTGAAGCCGTTCAAAAGGCTTCCAGGAATTCCAAAGGCTTTTGTCTCTGATTTCTTCTCCATAAAACTGTCTTTCAGTATTGTCCAAGAACTGGGGAAGCCCATGTTCTTGGAGATGAAAGGCTTGAAGATGTTCTTCATGACCCCAGGATCCTTTGAAGCAGTCTTCAGGTCCTTAATCATTCCTGGAAAAATGCCCAATGGTTTCTAACATCATCTTAAATTCTTAAAAGATTCCAAGATCCTGTGAAACTGTCTTCAGCCCCTAAACAGATCCAAAACCTGTCTTCGGAATCATTTCTTTCACCTCCTGGAGAAATGGCCATTGGATTATATCTTCTTACATTCTTAAACACTCCAGAATCCTGTGAAGCCGTTTCCATCTCCAAAACAGATCTAGAAGGTCCTCAGATTAATTTCTTCCACTTCCTAGAAAAACCCCCCTTGATTATGACGTCTTCTTAAATCGCGAAGACTCCAGGATCATAGAGCCACAGAAAGGCAGTCACACACACACACACACACAGAAAGGCAGTCAAGTTAATTAATATAATAAGTTGGTTCGTGTCTTCATCTGTTTTCTGGTCTTTATTGCCAAACACTATAAGTATCTGGAATAAAGAAAATGTTTAATACATAACCTGTGATTATAGCTTGGACCAAAAATTAATCTGGGTTGTTGGGATTTATTTATTAGGAGCTAAGCCATTTCGTCATCTATCAATTTCTTTTGTAAGCTCCTTTGAGAACGGACAGTGGCTATGCTATCAAAAAACAGGTGTTGGCATAGGAAAAACTATTTTTGGCAGTCGCTGTGAGCCCTCAAACCAACCCACTTTCCAAGAAGAAAAGGCATGGGACTGGGATGAATATTATCTTGCACAAACCTGGTGTGTAATAAAGATGATAATCTATTATCCTCATAGAAATATTGACACTTTTCTCGATAACTGTAGAAAAAAGTAGAAATACTGACACTTTTCTTGATAACTGTAGAAAAAACTTGTGGAACCATCTTAATGACTAACGAAATTATGTTGTATTAGCTTTGAGCATGACTGAACAATGGCAAAAAAATGCTTGTCTTTATTTTGGATTTGTTTGTGGTAAGGAACTTTTCTGGAGTACTTTTGCTATAAACTTTCAGTGATATGAATATAAAAATTCGATGCAATGTTATGAAATCTTTATTTCAAAGAAGTAAGACTTCAAAAATATCATTACAAAACAAACACAAGACTGGGATGTCTTTGTCCTTTCTAAGCATAACTCAAAATTTTACTATGTACATAAACATGGCGTTAAAAGTACTACTGTAGTTATTTATAAACAAAATAATATATATATATATATATATATATATATATATAATATATATCTATATATATATATATATATATAAGCATGTAGTGCAAAAGCGGTCTAACCCGCCAAAGTTAGTTTTGAGTAATTAGCGGTCAAAATTAATTACTGATTTACTACTACCAAATAAAGTGGTGCAATGTATTGACTTATTTACACACAAAATTAAATGTTTAGGCTAGATCTTTCACGTCATTGAGTTTTTAATAAAATTATATATATAAATATATATATATATATATAATATATATATATATATATATATATATATATATACAGGCAGTCCCCGGGTTACGACGGGGGTTCCGTTCTTGAGACGCGTCGTAAGCCGAAAATCGTCGTAAGCCGGAACGACGCTTGGAAATATGTCTTAAACTAATAAAAAAGTTATAAAAACAAAACCTTACTTGTAATCCTTTGGGTTACACTACATGTTGTTTCCTGTAGTTTTATGTACAACCTGGAGTTATTTTCCATAAAAGAATGCTGGTTCTTGAAGGTAAAAACTATTGTAATCCTCTGGTGACACTACATTCTTGAAGTTTTATGTACAACCTGGAGTGATTTTGCAAAATCTTGAGGGCTACAAGAACAGCTGATTACTATTTACGTATCATATAGACTAATTAAAGTAAATGTATCTTTAAATAACGCTTATATTAGTATCAACAAAACATTTCCTGCCATGAGTCAGAGGTCGTTTAATGAAATGAACACTTCTCTGTCCTATCTGTTCAGAAAACAAAACGTTACGTCAATCCCCGAGACCATTGTTGCCAAAGCGTCCTCTCTCTCTCTCTCTCTCTCTCTCTCTGATCAAATTACATTGGAAACTTGACATACGATTGCCCTAATATACGAATGTTTTGAGATATAACAGAAAATTTGCGAAAATACAAGCTTTGATATACAACGAAATATTTGAGATACGATTTTGCGATGAGTGGTTAGTTGTATAGGCGACCGATAAATGGCGTTCAGTCTGTTTGTTTGTTGGTGCTGCATGTTAACACGTCGTTGTTTAGTTCGTTGTATTTGCGCCTATTTTTCGTGTTATTTTGTCTATTTTATTATTAACCATGGGTCTCAAAGCTAAAGACAAAGCAGGTGATAAGAAAAAACCCAAGAAAATGATTTCGATGGAAGCAAAACATGAAATTATAGCAAAGCATGAACGTGGCGTTCGTATCGTCGATTTGGCAAACGAGTATGGTCGAAATCCTTCTACAATATCCACGATCATCAGCAGAAGGAAGCTATAAAAACCCCCCGAGACCATTGTTGCCAAAGCGTTCTCTCTCTCTCTCTCTCCTCTCTCTCTCTCTCTCTCTGATCAAATTACGTACTGGATAATGTCTCTCTTTGGATACTTCGATTTTGCCAAATATTGAGGGCTACAAGAACAGTTGATTACTATTTACGTATCATATAGACTAATAAAGTAAACGTATCTTTAAATAGGCTTATATTATTAGTATCAACAAAACATTTACTGGCATGAGTCAGAGGCCAGTTTAACGAAAACGAACACTTCTTCTGGTCCTTAAACTCGGGGAGCGTCGGAAGTGACGCCTCTCTCCTCCTCTCTTCTCTCCTCTCTCTCTCCTCTCTCTCTCTCTCTCGCTCTCTCTCTCTCTCTCTCTCTGATCAAATTACTGGATAATGTCTCTCTTTGGATACTTGGAATTTGCGTTGTAATCTAACCAGAAACTTCGTTTTGTTATTATTACTGGAAAAAAAAGCAATGATTTTTTTCATTATTTTGCGCTTTTGGACTGTTATAGTAAACTAGTATGTATTCATTCGCTCGAAACTATTCCGCATATGAGGCGTCACTAAAAAACATAGAAAAATACAACATAAAAAGTGTCGAAAATCATCATAATCTCAAAATTTTTGTTGTAATCTAACCAGAAACTTATATAATATACTGTGCTAAACTATAAAGGATTTTTTATCATAGTATGCGTTTTTTAAAAGCGTCGTTAACTCGGAGCGTCGGAAGACGCCTCTCTCTCTCTCTCTCTCTCTCTCTCTCTCTCTCTGATCAAATTACTGGATAATGTCTCTCTTTGGATACTTGGAATTTGCGTTGTAATCTAACCAGAAACTTCGTTTTGTTATTATTACTGGAAACAAGCAATGATTTTTTCATTATTTGCGCTTTTGGACTGTTATATGTAAACTTAGTATGTATTTCATTCGCTCGGAAACTAGTTCCGCATATGAGGCGTCACTAAAAAACATAGAAAAATACAACATAAAAAGTGTCGAAAATCATCATAATCTCAAAATTTTTGTTGTAATCTAACCAGAAACTTATTTTTATTAATATACTGTGCTAAACTATAAAGGATTTTTATCATAGTATGCGTTTTTTAAAGCGTCGTTAACTCGGAGCGTCGGAAGCGTCAGCGTCGTAACCTCGGAACAAGCGTCGTAACCCAGGACGGATTTTTCCATTGAATATTTAAGAAAAAAGCGTCGTAACCTCGGAACGTCTAAGCCGGAACCGTCGTAACCCGGGGACCGCCTGTATATATATATATATATATATATATATATATATATATATTTATATATATATATATATATATATATATAATATATATATATATATATATATATATATATTTATTTTAAACTGGAAAATATTAGATTCTTATCATTGTTGAGCCTTAAAAACTAATGGTTTACATTATTAACATTATCAACTTACACACTTACCTTGGATATCGGCAACACCCCCAACTCAAATAGGGAGAAAGAGAAAATTGAGAGAAAAATTAAATTTTGAGAGAGAAAATCAGGGAGAAAGAGAGAAAAATCAAGAAAAAATTAAAAATTGACAAAATCAGAGAAAAATAAAAATATAAAAAAAGATTATAGAGAAAGAAATTGAGAGAGAAACAGATAAAAATAGGGAGAAAATGAGAAAAAGAGAGGCAAAAAAATGAATGAAAAATTATAGTTTTTATGGTATAAAGTCCATGAGAAAGCATTCTGAGGCGGCGTTGCTGACAACAACACTGAAGGGATGCTCACTCCTGGGTTAGAACACTTTTGCATCTGATCTAATGCTAGTCTGCATCTCTTGTTGGACCAAAACATGCCACTTTAGACCTTAGTAAACCCCGCAGGATGTTCGCTTTTGCATTTTCCGACATCAATTCAAGGTTTTTGAATCTACGGACAACACGTTCCAACTATAACTCCAAAGCACCATTTTTTAGGGTTAGACCATTTTCGCACTACACGTCTCATATGAATTCTGTTTTCCCAAGTACACTGTAGCACCAAAATAAACGGGTAAAAACCTGATATGGAAATGACAGAAGACGTTCGAACTATGGATACTTTACATTCACTTTATTAATCAAGACATAAATCGTGATTTGTCCTACCTGGAAATCAGTTCACATTATACTCTTGGAAGAGATCAGGGCCTTTCAAACTACTATATACATTCCATATAAGATGTCTACTTGTGAGTACACCAGAACACTTAACTGTTTGACATTCATTTGCCCTGAGGTTTATTAACAGACTCCTCTTTTGCCAATGGAAGTTTATGACCAGCAGAACCCTTGTTATGAATTTTCATATAATGACTGTCTCTATCATATTTGGAAAAGTAAGCTTTGCTACATTCACTGCATGGGTAACGTTTGAAATTGTTGTGTCTGTCGAGGTGGATGTTGAGGTGTTGTCTAGTGAAGAATTTAGCAGAGCACAATGTGCATGCGTGGGGTCTTGTTCCAGAATGACGCATCATGTGCCTCAAGAGAATAGTGCGTCGATAAAATGCATCACCACACTCTTTGCAGACGTGTTCTCTTTCCTGTCAATTAGAAGAATTTTTAATTCCACCCATGTTACTGAACTTTTACAATTACACTAATATGAGATTTACTGTAAACAATTAATGTACTAATGACAGGTCCACGGTAAGCGGCAGGTCATAATAATCTTATATTCATATTGTTGCATTCCAATAACTTCCAAAATCATATGATAATGTTATCTTATCTAGTTAGTACAAGGTCAGAAATATTCTCACCACATGGTCCTATCATTTACTGTTTTGGAACTAATGTTCTTATTCCTTTACTTATAAAAAGAGTGAAATAATTTTGCTCATAAGTTTCAGTCAACTAATTAATGAAATGTTGGACAATTGTGGTGCCACAGGTCTCAGTAATAGAGTGAAAGGAGGAATAAATGCTGAAATTATAAAAAAAATCTATGAAAAATTTTGTGCACTGTATCACTTTGAAGTATGATTTTCTTATGATCTACTTTATAATGTATGGATTTCATAATCAAATACAGTAATCAAATTTCAGTTATATGACAAAATAATGTAAAAATTAAAGGGAACTAAATTTTAAGATAAAATATATACTGTTAAAAGTTCATGTGAGTGTACCAATAAACACTAAAATTTGCCTAAGATCTTTAAAATCTTACTCTTCCCTTTTCTTACATTAATGGCAAAACTATGATACTGTATTTGCTACAAATGAAAGAAGCATGGTAAGATGAAAAAATTAATCCTTTCAAAAAGTAATGAGTTTGACAGGAATGTTCATGTAAAACTGACAGTATCAACAGTAAAAACCTATGTGAGAGTTTACATATAAGTCACAGGAGAGAACAAAAACACTTACCACTTTATGAGACTGCATGTGTACTTGCAAATTATATTCATTCTTCAAAACTCGGCCACAGACTCCACATGTATGATTTTCAGAGCACTGCGTTTTCAAGTGCTTGTTACGCTGATGTCTCTTTTCAAACACCATTTGACAGTTCGGACAGGTGCGATCCTGAAATTTATCATGTTAAAAAGTCATGGTACAATACTACTGTAATAATTAATTGGTCTACAATTAAATATACTATGGTGCTACAGTTCAACTATACATCCATGTCTTAAAACAACTGAATTATTTTTTTTCCTTAAAAATTATATTTTCATAATAATATATTGAGTTTCACATATACTTGCTAAGTAATTACTTTAGCTATACATTAGCCTCAATATTGTGTTAACGCTTCCGGTTGAAACTTTGACAAGAGAGGTTGTACTTTACTGCAAGTCGTAATATATCGTTAACATATGCTTTCTTCATTTACGTAAGTGGATATGCGTATTGTGTGAAAGGAAGATATTATGTTTTGCTATATTTGTATTTAGTTAGGAAGAGCATTGTGTTTGGTATGTCATGTATTAATTTGTAAGTGTGCCCTTGTGATTTGAAATACTACTAAG